>NW_025228432.1:24574-25836 GCF_018294505.1 Triticum aestivum | reverse complement strand
AACTTTCTTGCACATGCTATGTGGATGAAATTATGATACCATGCCAACTTTCAACCTTTTCAGAGTTCATTTGAAATGCTTTTCAATTTTAGGGTCTTATAGCTCAAAATAATTAGGAAATGCATGAAAAATAACAAATGAAGTCAGAAAGGATTGAAAAATGATGATGTGGCTGTGAATGGTGCATTTTGAGCACACAAAAAGTCGGGAGTTCAAATAAGTTTTAAAAAATGAAATCCCTTTGTAACAGACGAGTTTCCGTATGAAATCCTGATACTTTGAAAGAGATTGTCCGTTTTGTACACGAAGTGCAACCAGTTTTTGCCGTAACCCTCTCAACTTTCTTGCACATGCTATGTGGATGAAATTATGATACCATGCCAACTATCAACCTTTTCAGAGTTCATTTGAAATACTTTTCAATTTTAGGGTCTTATAGCTCAAAATAATTATTAAATGCATGGAAAATAACAAATGAAGTCAGAAAGGATTGAAAAATGATGATTTGGCTTTGAATGGTGCATTTTGAACACACAAAAAGTGAGGAGTTCAAATAAGTTTTAAAAAATGAAATCCCTTTGTAACAGAATAGTTTCCGTATGGAATCCTGATACTTTGGAAGAGATTGTCCGTTTTGTACACGAAGTGCATCCAGTTTTTGCCTTAACCCTCTCAACTTTCTTGCACATGCTATGTGGATGAAATGATGATACCATGCTGTGACGCCCGGATAATTATGCTACAGTAAACCTACGCTAATGATGCCACGTCACCTTTGTTAGTGTTGATAATCCCGCGTTCGTTCAAAACCGGATCATAAATACAATTTCAAAAATATGGCGAACAACAAATGTTTTCAAAAACAAGAACTAAAATGTTCGGGTTGTTTCAAAGAAATCGTAAGCAATTATGGTGGAGAAACCAAGTTTTGATAAAATGTTTAAAGGCTCTAAAACAATTAAAACAGTAGTGAAAACAATTAAACAAATGCCTATTGAATTTATAAAGTGCTAAAACTATTTTATTATGAGTTAAGGATTAATCTCACAGTAGTTTGTTGTTAACTACAAATTTAGGCACTAGTGGTAATGTTTGTAAAACAAAAATTAAAAAAAAAAAGAAACTACAAAAAAACAAAACAAAAGAAACATCCCCCCTGGCCCACTGGGCCACGGCCCAGCAGGCCTCCAGACCACCAGGCCGCCTGGCCGGCCCAACCGTCCCCCACTCCCTTATCCTTCCCCCACTCCCGCAAACCCTAG
>NW_025228432.1:15894-23058 GCF_018294505.1 Triticum aestivum | reverse complement strand
GCTCCCCCCGCGCCTGCCGAAGGCCGGCACGGCTCGTCTCGCCGGCGCGCGTGCCCCGCAACTCCCCACGCCCGGTGCTGCTCTCGTTGTCGCTGGCCACCGAGGCCCCAGGCGCGCCCGCCCTCGCCTCTCATGGCGTCGGGTGCGAGCACCCGCACCAGTGCGCCCGCTGCACCCCCCCTGAGCCACTGACACGGGGACCCCACCCCCAGAACGTAAAATAAAAAGATAAAAAAAATGGGAATAAAAAAATATAATAATAATAATATATTAAAAACAATTAATTAATTAAAGAATTAATTAACCTAATTAATTTTTGATTAATTAAACTAATCTAATAACTAAACTAATTAAACTATTAGTTAATTAATTAATCAGTCAATGACAGGTGGGTCCCGCACGTCAGTTTGACCCAGTCAACGCCCTGTTGACTGCTGACATCGTGCTGACGTCATGATGACGTCAGCAGGCACTATTCTGGATAATGTTGGATTAAATAAATTAAATAAATTCTAAAATGATTTAAAACTTTAGAAAATCATATAAAATAAACCGTAGCTCAGATGAAAATACTTTCTACATGAAAGTTGCTCAGAACGACGAGACGAATCCGGATACGCAGTCCGTTCGTCCACCACACCTCCCTAACCTATCGAACTCGCAACTTTCCCCCTCCGGTCCGTCTGTCCGAAAACGCGAAACATCGGGCATACCTCCCGGATGTTCCCCCCCTTCACCGGTACCACCTACTGTCGCGTTAGGGCACCCCTAGCACCGCTCATTGTCATGTCACGCATCGTCATGCTTATGTTTGCATTGTATTTACTGTTTCTTCCCCCTCTTCTCTCCGGTAGACTACGAGACCGACACTGCTGCTGCCCAGTTCGACTACGGAGTCGACGACCCCTCCTACTTGCCAGAGCAATCAGGCAAGCCCCCCCTTTGATCACCAGATATCGCCTACTCTAATCTCTACTGCTTGCATTAGAGTAGTGTAGCATGTTACTGCTTTTCGATATCCTATTCTGATGCATAGCCTATCCTTGCTACTATTGTTACTACCTTTACCTGCAATCCTACATGCTTAGTATAGGATGCTAGATTTCCATCAGTGGCCCTACATTCTTGTCCGTCTGCTGTGCTATACTATCGGGCCGTGATCACCTGGGCGGTGATCACGGGCATATACTTATATACTGTATACATGACACATGTGATGACTAAAGTCGGGTCGGCTCGTAGGAGTACCCGCAAGTGGATCTTTGTGGCGGAGCGACAGGGCAGGTTGAGACCGCCTAGGTGAGAGGTGGGCCTGGTCCTGGTCGGCGTTCGCGGATACTTAACACGCTTAACGAGATCTTGGTATTTGATCTGAGTCTGGCCATTTGGTCTATACGCACTAACCATCTACGTGGGAGTAGTTATGGGTATCCCGACGTCGTGGTATCAGCCGAAGCTCTTTTGACGTCAGCGACTGAGTGGCGCGCGCCGTGTTGGACCGCTTTGACGTAACCGCCGTGATCGTGTGGGTTGCTAGGTCTGCTCGCGGCCGCGTTCGCAACGTGCAGGTGTGCATAGGGCGATGGGCCCAGACCCCTGCGCGCATAGGTTTAGACCGGCGTGCTGACCTCTCTGTTGAGCCTAGGTGGGGCTGCGACGTGTTGATCTTACGAGGCCGGGCATGACCCAGAAAAGTGTGTCCGGCCAAATGGGATCGAGCGTGTTGGGTTATGTGGTGCACCCCTGCAGGGAAGTTTATCTATTCGAATAGCCGTGTCCCTCGGTAAAAGGACGACCCGGAGTTGTACCTTGACCTTATGACAACTAGAACTGGATACTGAATAAAATACACCCTTCCAAGTGCCAGATACAACCCGGTGATCGCTCTCTAACAGGGCGACGAGGAGGGGATCGCCGGGTAGGATTATGCTATGCGATGCTACTTGGAGGACTTCAATCTACTCTCTTCTACATGCTGCAAGATGGAGATGTCCAGAAGCGTAGTCTTCGACAGGACGAGCTATCCCCCTCTTATTCTGGCATTCTGCAGTTCAGTCCACTGATATGCCCCTTTACACATATACCCTTGCATATGTAGTGTAGCTCCTTGCTTGCGAGTACTTTGGATGAGTACTCACGGTTGCTTTTCTCCCTCCTTTCCCCTTTCTATACCGGATTGTCGCAACCAGATGCTGGAGTTCAGGAGCCAGACGCCACCGTCGACGACGACACCTACGACACTGGAGGTGCCTACTACTACGTGCAGGCCGTTGACGACGACCAGGAGTAGTTAGGAGGTCCCAGGCAGGAGGCCTTGCCTTTTCGATCGTTGCTACTTTTGTATTAGCCTTCTTAAGGCAAACTTGTTGAACTTATGTCTGTACTCAGATATTGTTGCTTCCGCTGACTCGTCTATGATCGAGCACTTGTATTCGAGCCCTCGAGGCCCCTGGCTTGTATTATAATGCTTGTATGACTTATTTATGTTGTAGAGTTGTGTTGTGATATCTTCCCGTGAGTCCCTGATCGTGATCGTACACATTTGCGTGCATGATTAGTGTACGGTCAAATCGGGGGCGTCACAAGTTGGTATCAGAGCCGACTGCCTGTAGGAATCCCCCTTTCCAACTCCTTGGCCGAAGTTGAGTCTAGCCTTTACTAAACTTTTACTAACATGACTGTGTGGCTTACGGGCCCACGTCGCCATTGGGTGGTATTAGGATCTTTTACTCCTTGCCTATACTCTGGGACTCTGAACTCTCTCTCCTATTTCGGGTTAGTGAATTTTACTAAATCTAACATTAGGATCTCGTTATCACTATCACCCGGAGATCCCCTTATTACTGATGATCGTCGGCTGCACGTGAAGACCCTGAAGATACTCTCCGCTGACAACCCGAGAACTTGTGTTCATCGCTTTTGCAATTCCCTTTCATCGATAAACTCCTATGGATAACCGCGTATACTCACCATTCTTACAATGTTTCGCAGTTGATCTTGTTATTACAAGATACCCCGATATTATCTCTGTTGTTCCGAGAATCATTGAGCTTACTGCCTTGCTGTTCTTTGTCACCTGAATACCCCTACGGATAATTCTCGCACTTACCGAGTATCCGCTCATCCCCAGTGGATTCAAGTATATCACAAAAGTGTTCAGAATGACATTCGATCTTCCGAAAATCCTCAGGAGCCTATTGCTCTTGAAATTCTTGCTTACTAGCATTATGATTAATCCCATAAGTCTCGAAATCTTATTGGCACCTCTTGTCATTATCTTTCCGAGTCCATTGATTCAATATGTTGCGAATGCTCGCAATCCTCAATCAGATCCTAGAATTCATCCTTCCGGCTCAGACATCATTTTTAACATGATGCTGGATTTCGACCTATCAAATTGCCATCGATTGTACCCCTAAGCCTACTCAACTTATCCATCCCTAATCAGAGCATTGCTTCTGATCCCTTGTCTTGGAATTCATAATTCCTTTGCATTTGAGCTTTTGAGTTAGTCAGTTGTTTCTATAATCTGTTATCCTTGCATTCTTTCTTCCTCTGGTTGAGTACTGATTCTCACCCCAGATCCCTTGTGGACCACCAGACCCTTTTGTCGGATTTTATCCGACAATGTCCTCCATATTAAATAAGCTTGTGAGCTTTTCCTCGGATACATGATGCCTTCGGTAAATTGTATCCTCTGCTTTGTGAACCATGCTCTACTTTCGAGCTTGTATTATTTACTCCAAAGTTTGTGGTATATGTTCCTAAGATTCCCTGATGGGTTGAACCTATGCCTTCCTTAATATGTGTGAACTCAGAAGTTTTCACGAGTCAAACTCTCCTAGTATTTTGCCAGTTAAAATTTCAACACTACCACTTCTTTGAAAGATGAGGAGTGAATGAAAGGTTATGCATTGGAGAATTGGGAGTCGACCTTGAACCTTTGTGTTCATGCCCATGGACACGATGTAGATCTTATCATTAAAAGCTTCTCTTAAATTAATTATTCCCTTGGTATAAGTTCATCTTATATCTGGGATCTGGCCTTTTGCAATCGTGGTTCCGACCATGTTCTCCTTTAAATACCATTTCTTGGACAAGTTAAATCACTTGTCTTCTGCAGGTCAATACGCCTGCCCAACCTCTATTATGATCTACCTTTGAGTATTACCCCTGGTATCTCGGGGATATCTTACCATTGCACTACATCTTATAAACTTTGATGAAGTACTACCTTACCTTGTCTTTGTCACTTCATGGGCTCTGGGTTGTTTGTCAACCGAGAACACCGAATAGTGAATCAAGTCCGCACTCCGATTCAATAACTCTAGGTAATTTTCGTTGCTTACGAGTTTAATAATCATTAAGTCATTCCTAGCCGGATCGGCTATATCATTAGCGTGCTAAATTTTAACTGTGCTACCTGGTCCTTAACCCCGGAACACAACTTTCGATGATGAGCTAAGCTTACGTCGATCTTCCTCTCATACCATTTCACCTGAAACAACAAGCTTGAGTTCAAGCGTTTGTCCTAATCATGGTTCCAATAACCGTCCGCTTCATCATTCCTTCGACTTGATGTCATCGCCGATCGGTTACCTCTTCATAAATTCTCGCTACAAATGTGTCGTGAACATCATCAACATTCTGAGCTCTTCCAAGATATCTATCGAATTCTGGATGAGAAATACCGTCCTTGCCCTCGATGATTTGTTTTATCATCGACCATTTTATTGCCTTCCATTCAACACAAACTTGTTCGTGTTTTGTGTTGTACCTTGATTTCCTTGCTATCTAGCTTATGATATGCTCTACCCTGGAGTATTACCATCTTTTATGTCAAGTATATCGTAAGAATTTCACCACCTCGTATGACATCTTGGTACAGTGATACTTCTCCCCATCACCATTCTTTCTTGGTCCCCGTGTTGTTTCTAAAAGGGATACCGACCAATGGTCTGTGATGTGTGAATTCTAAACTTCTAGCAACCCTATTGCTTTGAAGTTATTGGTCTATAGTTTCATTCTACGTCTATGGCTTAATGAATCATCATTCGAACATTGATTGTGCTACCTAGCCCATATTTCGGGTGCAAACTTCAACCAATGTTTAACTGTGTATGTTTTCCTCGAGCATACATCATTAAGTCATTCGATATAGCTAATGTTATCTCCTTGTTAACATAGTGGTGGAAATCCATCTTTTGGAAATCTCAATGGATTGTCGCTGAGTCAATCAGTCACCTCCTCACCTCTTCTTGATGTAATGGTGAACCCAGGTCCGGAACTCGCATCCATAGTTCATCTCCCGAGAATCTTCGATGTCGTTTCGACAATTGGTGTTGCACTTTTCTTCTCAGGCCTCCTAAGTCTGAGTTATCCTGACACCAATCAGATCTGAATCTCGGTCAGATATGATGGTTGGAACATATTTCCAAGAGTAATAACATTGGCCTATTTATGACCCGGTAAGGTGATGATACCCAGCACACCTGGCCGGAGGACCTATTGATTATAGTTTCCATATTAGCAAGTTTATCTTTTCTTCCATGAGGAAATTGTAAGACTTATTCTACAAGTTGTTCCTGATGGATCCTTTTTGTTTCCAAAGTCTGATCTTCGCCTGTTGACCATGTCAATGCTATCTCGAAGCATGTCTATGGTACTCCGATTTTCAACAGGAACATTTGAAGCCCAATGCTAAATGTTTCCTGCTCAATTATCCAAACACCGTTGTATGGGTAATGTCATGAAATTTCTCTCCCCTACCTAAAGTGTTTTCTACATTATATCCTGTCATGGATATCATGCTCTGCTTGTCCTTGGGAAGGATATACCCTTGAAATATGTGTTTAAACACATTTTCCTTTCCATTCTTCTGTTTAATCTGATAATCATATTTTCCTTTCCATTGTTTGGTTTAACCTTTCTGGTGATCTATATGATCTAAGCAGTAATATTCTCCTGCTTATGTAAACCCCTCGGTGTACAACTCTGTCAGTAAGACCCTGTTACTATTGTTGGTGACATTTCGGTAACCACCGATGGACGAGAACTTTGCCTAATGGTCCGCCTCGTTTCAACGAGCAGGAAAATGGTTCTCTTCGTCCCTCGCCCTTGGTACCGACGATGTTGCTGACATATAACTGGCAGGTTACCCTCTGACATGCCTTGCTATCATGATCGTGCAAGATGTCACCGCCCTTCCTACTTTAACCACATGGTGGGCCCATAACCCACCGTTCCACAGGATCGAAACCTGACTCTCCTATACACCCCCGGTTTCCAAAGTTATTCCTCGCGCTTGATCTCATATGTAATTCACGAGCCACCTTCCGAGATATCATCAATTCTGGTATCAAACGCAATACTTATTCTTGTTGCTCTGGACCCCTTTCACCTTCTGATTAGGCCATCCAATGATTGCCTGCCATTGGAAACTTCTCATGGTACCTTCTTAATTTACTCTCAATATTTTCTTAAGTAGTTATTCGAGAGTTACTTTCTACCACATTCCCTGAGCTATCTGCCAGATAGTCAACCTTGTAAGGCCCGTTCTTCCGAAGTTACCCCTTGTTCTTTCGTAAGTACGATGGAGTTCCTGAAGAAAGGACGACAACTTCATCATGATGCATTCATGCATAGGTATGAAGAAATCAATGCTATGGATCGACCTCTTCGAGAAGAGCAACCAAGACCGAGAAGATTCGTTATAATTTCGTAACCAGCCATTTACCCCTTTCTCCCCTTCTTAAATCTCGGGACGAGATTTCTTGTAGTGGAGGAGAATTGTGACGCCCGGATAATTATGCTACAGTAAACCTACGCTAATGATGCCACGTCACCTTTGTTAGTGTTGATAATCCCGCGTTCGTTCAAAACAGGATCATAAATACAATTTCAAAAATATGGCAAACAACAAAAGTTTTCAAAAACAAGAACTAAAATGTTCGGGTTGTTTCAAAGAAATCGTAAGCAATTATGGTGGAGAAACCAAGTTTTGATAAAATGTTTAAAGGCTCTAAAACAATTAAAACAGTAGTGAAAACAATTAAACAAATGCCTATTGAATTTATAAAGTGCTAAAACTATTTTATTATGAGTTAAGGATTAATCTCACAGTAGTTTGTTGTTAACTACAAATTTAGGCACTAGTGGTAATTT
>NW_025228432.1:14580-15002 GCF_018294505.1 Triticum aestivum | reverse complement strand
GATGCCACTGGACCCCGCCGTCGCCGGGCCTTCCCCGCCGGATCTCGCCTCCTCGTCTCCTCCTCAAGCCGCTCGCCGGAGCCGCCTCGCCTTCCTCTTCGTCGTCGACCGCGTCCCCGTCGACCACCCCGAGCCTCCCCGAGCACTCTGCCATTCCCCTACACCGGTTGTGAGCGCCTCCTCTTCTATCCCCATCACCGTCGCCCGTTCCGTTGCGTCGTCTGGATCGCCGAACGCCACCACGGCCACCGCACCGTACCGCCTCGCCCCCTCGCGCTCGCACACGATCTGGCCTCGACCGTGTCCTCCACGCCCGTGTGCGTCCGGCGCCCGCGCTCACGGCGCCTTGCCCACGCGACCCCGCTCCGCCTTGCCGCCCGCTCGCGGTGGCCTCGGGCCCTGCTTGCCCGTGCTGCCGCGCC
>NW_025228432.1:12468-14115 GCF_018294505.1 Triticum aestivum | reverse complement strand
CGCGTGCCGAAGGCCGGCACGGCTCGTCTCGCCGGCGCGCGTGCCCCGCAACTCCCCACGCCCGGTGCTGCTCCCGTTGTTGCTGGCCACCGAGGCCCCAGGCGCGCCCGCCCTCGCCTCTCATGGCGTCGGGTGCGAGCACCCGCACCAGTGCGCCCGCTGCACCCCCCTTGAGCCACTGACACGGGGACCCCACCCCCAGAACGTAAAATAAAAAGATAAAAAAAATGGGAATAAAAAAATATAATAATAATAATATATTAAAAACAATTAATTAATTAAAGAATTAATTAACCTAATTAATTTTTGATTAATTAAACTAATCTAATAACTAAACTAATTAAACTATTAGTTAATTAATTAATCAGTCAATGACAGGTGGGTCCCGCACGTCAGTTTGACCCAGTCAACGCCCTGTTGACTGCTGACATCGTGCTGACGTCATGATGACCTCAGCAGGCACTATTCTGGATAATGTTGGATTAAATAAATTAAATAAATTCTAAAATGATTTAAAACTTTAGAAAATCATATAAAATAAACCGTAGCTCAGATGAAAATACTTTCTACATGAAAGTTGCTCAGAACGACGAGACGAATCCGGATACGCAGTCCGTTCGTCCACCACACCTCCCTAACCTATCGAACTCGCAACTTTCCCCCTCCGGTCCGTCTGTCCGAAAACGCGAAACATCGGGCATACCTCCCGGATGTGCCCCCCCTTCACCGGTACCACCTACTGTCGCGTTAGGGCACCCCTAGCACCGCTCATTGTCATGTCACGCATCGTCATGCTTATGTTTGCATTGTATTTACTGTTTCTTCCCCCTCTTCTCTCCGGTAGACTACGAGACCGACACTGCTGCTGCCCAGTTCGACTACGGAGTCGACGACCCCTCCTACTTGCCAGAGCAATCAGGCAAGCCCCCCCTTTGATCACCAGATATCGCCTACTCTAATCTCTACTGCTTGCATTAGAGTAGTGTAGCATGTTACTGCTTTTCGATATCCTATTCTGATGCATAGCCTATCCTTGCTACTATTGTTACTACCTTTACCTGCAATCCTACATGCTTAGTATAGGATGCTAGATTTCCATCAGTGGCCCTACATTCTTGTCCGTCTGCTGTGCTATACTATCGGGCCGTGATCACCTGGGCGGTGATCACGGGCATATACTTATATACTGTATACATGACACATGTGATGACTAAAGTCGGGTCGGCTCGTAGGAGTACCCGCAAGTGGATCTTTGTGGCGGAGCGACAGGGCAGGTTGAGACCGCCTAGGTGAGAGGTGGGCCTGGTCCTGGTCGGCGTTCGCGGATACTTAACACGCTTAACGAGATCTTGGTATTTGATCTGAGTCTGGCCATTTGGTCTATACGCACTAACCATCTACGTGGGAGTAGTTATGGGTATCCCGACGTCGTGGTATCAGCCGAAGCTCTTTTGACGTCAGCGACTGAGTGGCGCGCGCCGTGTTGGACCGCTTTGACGTAACCGCCGTGATCGTGTGGGTTGCTAGGTCTGCTCGCGGCCGCGTTCGCAACGTGCAGGTGTGCATAGGGCGATGGGCCCAGACCCCTGCGCGCATAGGTTTAGACCGGCGTGCTGACCTCTCTGTTGAGCCTAGGTGGGGCTGCGA
>NW_025228432.1:8346-9355 GCF_018294505.1 Triticum aestivum | reverse complement strand
AAAAATGAAATCCCTTTGTAACAGAATAGTTTCCGTATGGAATCCTGATACTTTGGAAGAGATTGTCCGTTTTGTACACGAAGTGCATCCAGTTTTTGCCTTAACCCTCTCAACTTTCTTGCACATGCTATGTGGATGAAATGATGATACCATGCCAACTTTCAACCTTTTCAGAGTTCATTTGAAATGCTTTTCAATTTTAGGGTCTTATAGCTCAAAATAATTAGGAAATGCATGAAAAATAACAAATGAAGTCAGAAAGGATTGAAAAATGATGATGTGGCTGTGAATGGTGCATTTTGAGCACACAAAAAGTCGGGAGTTCAAATAAGTTTAAAAAAATGAAATCCCTTTGTAACAGACGAGTTTCCGTATGAAATCCTGATACTTTGAAAGAGATTGTCCGTTTTGTACACGAAGTGCAACCAGTTTTTGCCGTAACCCTCTCAACTTTCTTGCACATGCTATGTGGATGAAATTATGATACCATGCCAACTTTCAACCTTTTCAGAGTTCATTTGAAATGCTTTTCAATTGTAGGGTCTTATAGCTCAAAATAATTAGTAAAATGCATGAAAAATAACAAATGAAGTCAGAAAGGATTGAAAAATGATGATGTGGCTTTGAATGGTGCATTTTGAACACACAAAAAGTGAGGAGTTCAAATAAGTTTAAAAAAATGAAATCCCTTTGTAACAGACGAGTTTCCGTATGGAATCCTGATACTTTGAAAGAGATTGTCCGTTTTGTACACGAAGTGCATCCAGTTTTTGCCTTAACCCTCTCAACTTTCTTGCACATGCTATGTGGATGAAATGATGATACCATGCCAACTTTCAACCTTTTCAGAGTTCATTTGAAATGCTTTTCAATTTTAGGGTCTTATAGCTCCAAATAATTAGGAAATGCATGAAAAATAACAAATGAAGTCAGAAAGGATTAAAAATGATGATGTGGCTGTGAATGGTGCATTTTGAGCACACAAAAAGTCGGGAGTTCAAATAAGTTT
>NW_025228432.1:7105-8336 GCF_018294505.1 Triticum aestivum | reverse complement strand
AGCTATCCCCCTCTTATTCTGGCATTCTGCAGTTCAGTCCACTGATATGCCCCTTTACACATATACCCTTGCATATGTAGTGTAGCTCCTTGCTTGCGAGTACTTTGGATGAGTACTCACGGTTGCTTTTCTCCCTCCTTTCCCCTTTCTATACCGGATTGTCGCAACCAGATGCTGGAGTTCAGGAGCCAGACGCCACCGTCGACGACGACACCTACGACACTGGAGGTGCCTACTACTACGTGCAGGCCGTTGACGACGACCAGGAGTAGTTAGGAGGTCCCAGGCAGGAGGCCTTGCCTTTTCGATCGTTGCTACTTTTGTATTAGCCTTCTTAAGGCAAACTTGTTGAACTTATGTCTGTACTCAGATATTGTTGCTTCCGCTGACTCGTCTATGATCGAGCACTTGTATTCGAGCCCTCGAGGCCCCTGGCTTGTATTATAATGCTTGTATGACTTATTTATGTTGTAGAGTTGTGTTGTGATATCTTCCCGTGAGTCCCTGATCGTGATCGTACACATTTGCGTGCATGATTAGTGTACGGTCAAATCGGGGGCGTCACACATGCCAACTTTCAACCTTTTCAGAGTTCATTTGAAATGCTTTTCAATTTTAGGGTCTTATAGCTCAAAATAATTAGGAAATGCATGAAAAATAACAAATGAAGTCAGAAAGGATTGAAAAATGATGATGTGGCTTTGAATGGTGCATTTTGAACACACAAAAAGTGAGGAGTTCAAATAAGTTTTAAAAAATGAAATCCCTTTGTAACAGACGAGTTTTCGTATGGAATTCTGATACTTTGAAAGAGATTGTCCGTTTTGTACACGAAGTGCACCCAGTTTTTGCCGTAACCCTCTCAACTTTCTTGCACATGCTATGTGGATGAAATGATGATACCATGCCAACTTTCAACCTTTTCAGAGTTCATTGGAAATGCTTTTCAATTTTAGGGTCTTATAGCTCAAAATAATTAGTAAATGCATGAAAAATAACAAATGAAGTCAGAAAGGATTGAAAAATGATGATGTGGCTTTGAATGGTGCATTTTGAACACACAAAAAGTGAGGAGTTCAAATAAGTTTTAAAAAATGAAATCCCTTTGTAACAGAATAGTTTCCGTATGGAATCCTGATACTTTGGAAGAGATTGTCCGTTTTGTACACGAAGTGCGTCCAGTTTTTGCCTTAACCCTCTCAACTTTCTTGCACATGCTATGTGGATGAAA
>NW_025228432.1:6483-7095 GCF_018294505.1 Triticum aestivum | reverse complement strand
AAATGCATGAAAAATAACAAATGAAGTCAGAAAGGATTGAAAAATGATGATGTGGCTTTGAATGGTGCATTTTGAACACACAAAAAGTGAGGAGTTCAAATAAGTTTTAAAAATGAAATCCCTTTGTAACAGAATAGTTTCCGTATGGAATCCTGATACTTTGGAAGAGATTGTCCGTTTTGTACACGAAGTGCATCCAGTTTTTGCCTTAACCCTCTCAACTTTCTTGCACATGCTATGTGGATGAAATGATGATACCATGCCAACTTTCAACCTTTTCAGAGTTCATTTGAAATGCTTTTCAATTTTAGGGTCTTATAGCTCAAACTAATTAGGAAATGCATGAAAAATAACAAATGAAGTCAGAAAGGATTGAAAAATGATGATGTGGCTGTGAAGGGTGCATTTTGAGCACAAAAAAAGTCGGGAGTTCAAATAAGTTTTAAAAAATGAAATCCCTTTGTAACAGACGAGTTTCCATATGAAATCCTGATACTTTGAAAGAGATTGTCCGTTTTGTACACGAAGTACAACCAGTTTTTGCCGTAACCCTCTCAACTTTCTTGAACATGCTATGTGGATGAAATTATGATACCATGCCAACTTTCAACC
>NW_025228432.1:2476-2796 GCF_018294505.1 Triticum aestivum | reverse complement strand
AACCCTCTCAACTTTCTTGCACATGCTATGTGGATGAAATTATGATACCATGCCAACTTTCAACCTTTTCAGAGTTCATTTGAAATACTTTTCAATTTTAGGGTCTTATAGCTCAAAATAATTATTAAATGCATGGAAAATAACAAATGAAGTCAGAAAGGATTGAAAAATGATGATGTGGCTTTGAATGGTGCATTTTGAGCACACAAAAAGTCGGGAGTTCAAATAAGTTTAAAAAAATGAAATCCCTTTGTAACAGAATAGTTTCCGTATGGAATCCTGATACTTTGGAAGAGATTGTCCGTTTTGTACACGAAGTG
>NW_025228432.1:0-1011 GCF_018294505.1 Triticum aestivum | reverse complement strand
AATGCATGAAAAATAACAAATGAAGTCAGAAAGGATTGAAAAATGATGATGTGGCTTTGAATGGTGCATTTTGAACACACAAAAAGTGAGGAGTTCAAATAAGTTTTAAAAAATGAAATCCCTTTGTAACTTAATAGTTTCCGTATGGAATCCTGATACTTTGGAAGAGATTGTCCGTTTTGTACACGAAGTGCATCCAGTTTTTGCCTTAACCCTCTCAACTTTCTTGCACATGCTATGTGGATGAAATGATGATACCATGCCAACTTTCAACCTTTTCAGAGTTCATTTGAAATGCTTTTCAATTTTAGGGTCTTATAGCTCCAAATAATTAGGAAATGCATGAAAAATAACAAATGAAGTCAGAAAGGATTAAAAATGATGATGTGGCTGTGAATGGTGCATTTTGAGCACACAAAAAGTCGGGAGTTCAAATAAGTTTAAAAAAATGAAATCCCTTTGTAACAGACGAGTTTCCGTATGAAATCCTGATACTTTGAAAGAGATTGTCCGTTTTGTACACGAAGTGGAACCAGTTTTTTCCGTAACCCTCTCAACTTTCTTGCACATGCTATGTGGATGAAATTATGGTACCATGCCAACTTTCAACCTTTTCAGAGTTCATTTGAAATGCTTTTCAATTTTAGGGTCTTATAGCTCAAAATAATTAGTAAATGCATGAAAAATAACAAATGAAGTCAGAAAGGATTGAAAAATGATGATGTGGCTTTGAATGGTGCATTTTGAACACACAAAAAGTGAGGAGTTCAAATAAGTTTAAAAAAATGAAATCCCTTTGTAACAGACGAGTTTCCGTATGGAATCCTGATACTTTGAAAGAGATTGTCCGTTTTGTACACGAAGTGCATCCAGTTTTTGCCGTAACCCTCTCAACTTTCCTGCACATGCTATGTGGATGAAATGATGAGACCATGCCAACTTTCAACCTTTTCAGAGTTCATTGGAAATGCTTTTCAATTTTAGGGTCTTATAGATCAAAATAATTAGTAA
>NW_025228431.1:39634-59340 GCF_018294505.1 Triticum aestivum | reverse complement strand
TATAGAAATCTGATAATTTGATACATTTTTAACCGTTTTGATCCATCATGGTAGATTTTTTATTTTTGCGAAACTGAAAACTTGTTTAAATTGCATTATCAACAAGTGATAGAAGCCTTTGTTCGTTTCTTGTTTCGAAGTTGTCTTTGCCGCCATTTGAGAATCCTACAACAACTTATATATGTAGGAGTCACATAATTTTTAGCAGTTTGTCATAACCTTTTGATTTATTACTTTAAATTTTCTCCTCCTTTGAAACTCAGAAATGATTTAAATAGGACATTAGACACATTATAATTGCATTTCCATCATTTCATTCTTCGAGAGTCGTCTCGACGGCCATGTGGAAGTCATAGAACAGCTTATCCACATAAATTATTCATGTTTAGCACCTTTACATAAACTTTTGATCTGTTGCCGATGATTTTTTATTGGTTAAACAAAAAACATACTTAAATAGCATCATTGAGACATTCCACCAGCATTTCTTCCTTTGAAGCTTCGGAAGTAGTATGTTCGACCATATGGATCTCGTATAACAACTTATAACTAGTAATCATATAATTTCGTCACCAATTTGGTTACCTTTTGATCCTTCACTATAGATTTTCACTTTGTTTAAAGCTGAAAACTTATTAATTAAGCGTCATTGACATATTCCAAAATCGTTTCCACCATTTCAAGCTTCGAGGTTTGTCCATGCATCTATATGCACCTCAGATAGCAAATTACCTATAGAAATCTGATAGTTTGATACATTTTTAACCGTTTTGATCCATCATGGTAGATTTTTTATTTTTGCGAAACTGAAAACTTGTTTAAATTGCATTATCAACAAGTGATAGAAGCCTTTGTTCGTTTCTTGTTTCGAAGTTGTCTTTGCCGCCATTTGAAAATCCTACAACAACTAATATATGCAGGAGTCACATAATTTTTAGCAGTTTGTCATAACCTTTTGATTTATTACTTTAAATTTTCTCCTCCTTTGAAACTCAGAAATGATTTAAATAGGACATTAGACACATTATAATTGCATTTCCATCATTTCATTCTTCGAGAGTCGTCTCGACGGCCATGTGGAAGTCATAGAACAGCTTATCCACATAAATTATTCATGTTTAGCACCTTTACATAAACTTTTGATCTGTTGCCGATGATTTTTTATTGGCTAAACAAAAAACTTACTTAAATAGCATCATTGAGACATTCCACCAGCATTTCTTCCTTTGAAGCTTCGGAAGTAGTATGTTCGACCATATGGATCTCGTATAACAACTTATAACTAGTAATCATATAATTTCGTCACCAATTTTGTTACCTTTTGACACTTCACTATAGATTTTCACTCTGTTTAAAACTGAAAACTTATTAATGAAGCGTCATTGACATATTCCAAAATCGTTTCCACCATTTCAAGCTTCGAGGTTTGTCCATGCATCTATATGCACCTCAGATAGCAAATTACCTATAGAAATCTGATAGTTTGATACATTTTTAACCGCTTTAATCCTTCATGGTAGATTTTTTATTTTTGCGAAACTGAAAACTTGTTTAAATTGCATTATCAACAAGTGATAGAAGCCTTTGTTCGTTTCTTGTTTCGCAGTTGTCTTTGCCGCCATTTGAAAATCCTACAACAACTTATATATGTATGAGTCACATAATTTTTAGCAGTTTTTCATAACCTTTTGATTTATTACTTTGAATTTTCCCCTCCTTTGAAACTTAGAAATCATTTAAATAGGACATTAGACACATTATAATTGCAATTTCATCATTTCATTCTTCGAGAGTTGTCTCGACGGCCATGTGGAAGTCATAGAACAGCTTATCCACATAAATTATTCATGTTTAGCACCTTTACATAAACTTTTGATCTGTTGCCGATGATTTTTTATTGGCTAAACAAAAAACTTACTTAAATAGCATCATTGAGACATTCCACCAGCATTGCTTCCTTTGAAGCTTCGGAAGTAGTATGTTCGACCATATGGATCTCGTATAACAACTTATAACTAGTAATCATATAATTTCGTCACCAATTTTGTTACCTTTTGATCCTTCACTATAGATTTTCACTTTGTTTAAAGCTGAAAACTTATTAATTAAGCGTCATTGACATATTCCAAAATCGTTTCCACCATTTCAAGCTTCGAGGTTTGTCCATGCATCTATATGCACCTCAGATAGCAAATTACCTATACAAATCTGATAGTTTGATACATTTTTAACCGTTTTGATCCATCATGGTAGATTTTTTATTTTTGCGAAACTGAAAACTTGTTTAAATTGCATTATCAACAAGTGATAGAAGCCTTTGTTCGTTTCTTGTTTCGAAGTTGTCTTTGCCGCCATTTGAAAATCCTACAACAACTTATATATGCAGGAGTCACATAATTTTTAGCAGTTTGTCATAACCTTTTGATTTATTACTTTAAATTTTCTCCTCCTTTGAAACTCAGAAATGATTTAAATAGGACATTAGACACATTATAATTGCATTTCCATCATTTCATTCTTCGAGAGTCGTCTCAACGGCCATGTGGAAGTCATAGAACAGCTTATCCACATAAATTTTTCATGTTTAGCACATTTACATAAACTTTTGATCTGTTGCCGATGATTTTTTATTGGCTAAACAAAAAACTTACTTAAATAGCATCATTGAGACATTCCACCAGCATTTCTTCCTTTGAAGCTTCGGAAGTAGTATGTTCGACCATATGGATCTCGTATAACAACTTATAACTAGTAATCATATAATTTCGTCACCAATTTGGTTACCTTCTGACACTTCACTATAGATTTTCACTCTGTTTAAAACTGAAAACTTATTAATGAAGCGTCATTGACATATTCCAAAATCGTTTCCACCATTTCAAGCTTCGAGGTTAGTCCATGCATCTATATGCACCTCAGATAGCAAATTACCTATAGAAATCTGATAGTTTGATACATTTTTAACCGCTTTAATCCTTCATGGTAGATTTTTTATTTTTGCGAAACTGAAAACTTGTTTAAATTGCATTATCAACAAGTGATAGAAGCCTTTGTTCGTTTCTTGTTTCGCAGTTGTCTTTGCCGCCATTTGAAAATCCTACGACAACTTATATATGTATGAGTCACATAATTTTTAGCAGTTTTTCATAACCTTTTGATTTATTACTTTGAATTTTCTCCTCCTTTGAAACTTAGAAATCATTTAAATAGGACATTAGACACATTATAATTGCAATTTCATCATTTCATTCTTCGAGAGTTGTCTCGACGGCCATGTGGAAGTCATAGAACAGCTTATCCACATAAATTATTCATGTTTAGCACCTTTACATAAACTTTTGATCTGTTGCCGATGATTTTTTATTGGCTAAACAAAAAACTTACTTAAATAGCATCATTGAGACATTCCACCAGCATTGCTTCCTTTGAAGCTTCGGAAGTAGTATGTTCGACCATATGGATCTCGTATAACAACTTATAACTAGTAATCATATAATTTCGTCACCAATTTGGTTACCTTTTGATCCTTCACTATAGATTTTCACTTTGTTTAAAGCTGAAAACTTATTAATTAAGCGTCATTGACATATTCCAAAATCGTTTCCACCATTTCAAGCTTCGAGGTTTGTCCATGCATCTATATGCACCTCAGATAGCAAATTACCTATAGAAATCTGATAGTTTGATACATTTTTAACCGTTTTGATCCATCATGGTAGATTTTTTATTTTTGCGAAACTGAAAACTTGTTTAAATTGCATTATCAACAAGTGATAGAAGCCTTTGTTCGTTTCTTGTTTCGAAGTTGTCTTTGCCGCCATTTGAAAATCCTACAACAACTTATATATGCAGGAGTCACATAATTTTTAGCAGTTTGTCATAACCTTTTGATTTATTACTTTAAATTTTCTCCTCCTTTGAAACTCAGAAATGATTTAAATAGGACATTAGACAAATTATAATTGCATTTCCATCATTTCATTCTTCGAGAGTCGTCTCGACGGCCATGTGGAAGTCATAGAACAGCTTATCCACATAAATTATTCATGTTTAGCACATTTACATAAACTTTTGATTTGTTGCCGATGATTTTTTATTGGCTAAACAAAAAACTTACTTAAATAGCATCATTGAGACATTCCACCATCATTTCTTCCTTTGAAGCTTCGGAAGTAGTATGTTCGACCATATGGATCTCGTATAACAACTTATAACTAGTAATCATATAATTTCGTCACCAATTTTTTTACCTTTTGACACTTCACTACAGATTTTCACTCTGTTTAAAACTGAAAACTTATTAATTAAGCGTCATTGACATATTCCAAAATCGTTTCCACCATTTCAAGCTTCGAGGTTTGTCCATGCATCTATATGCGCCTCAGATAGCAAATTACCTATACAAATCTGATAGTTTGATACATTTTTAACCGTTTTAATCCTTCATGGTAGATTTTTTATTTTTGCGAAACTGAAAACTTGTTTAAATTGCATTATCAACAAGTGATAGAAGCCTTTGTTCGTTTCTTGTTTCGAAGTTGTCTTTGCCGCCATTTGAAAATCCTACAACAACTTATATATGTATGAGTCACATAATTTTTAGCAGTTTTTCATAACCTTTTGATTTATTACTTTGAATTTTCTCCTCCTTTGAAACTTAGAAATCATTTAAATAGGACATTAGACACATTATAATTGCAATTTCATCATTTCATTCTTCGAGAGTTGTCTCGACGGCCATGTGGAAGTCATAGAACAGCTTATCCACATAAATTATTCATGTTTAGCACCTTTACATAAACTTTTGATCTGTTGCCGGTGATTTTTTATTGGCTAAACAAAAAACTTACTTAAATAGCATCATTGAGACATTCCACCAGCATTGCTTCCTTTGAAGCTTCGGAAGTAGTATGTTCGACCATATGGATCTCGTATAACAACTTATAACTAGTAATCATATAATTTCGTCACCAATTTGGTTACCTTTTGATCCTTCACTATAGATTTTCACTTTGTTTAAAGCTGAAAACTTATTAATTAAGCGTCATTGACATATTCCAAAATCGTTTCCACCATTTCAAGCTTCGAGGTTAGTCCATGCATCTATATGCACCTCAGATAGCAAATTACCTATAGAAATCTGATAGTTTGATACATTTTTAACCGTTTTGATCCATCATGGTATATTTTTTATTTTTGCGAAACTGAAAACTTGTTTAAATTGCATTATCAACAAGTGATAGAAGCCTTTGTTCGTTTCTTGTTTCGAAGTTGTCTTTGCCGCCATTTGAAAATTCTACAACAACTTATATATGCAGGAGTCACATAATTTTTAGTAGTTTGTCATAACCTTTTGATTTATTACTTTAAATTTTCTCCTCCTTTGAAACTCAGAAATGATTTAAATAGGACATTAGACACATTATAATTGCATTTCCATCATTTCATTCTTCGAGAGTCGTCTCGACGGCCATGTGGAAGTCATAGAACAGCTTATCCACATAAATTATTCATGTTTAGCACATTTATATAAACTTTTGATCTGTTGCCGATGATTTTTTATTGGCTAAACAAAAAACTTACTTAAATAGCATCATTGAGACATTCCACCAGCATTTCTTCCTTTGAAGGTTCGGAAGTAGTATGTTCGACCATATGGATCTCGTATAACAACTTATAACTAGTAATCATATAATTTCGTCACCAATTTTGTTACCTTTTGATCCTTCACTATAGATTTTCACTCTGTTTAAAGCTGAAAACTTATTAATTAAGCGTCATTGACATATTCCAAAATCGTTTCCACCATTTCAAGCTTCGAGGTTAGTCCATGTATCTATATGCACCTCAGATAGCAAATTACCTATAGAAATGTGATAGTTTGATACATTTTTAACCGTTTTGATCCATCATGGTAGATTTTTTATTTTTGCGAAACTGAAAACTTGTTTAAATTGCATTATCAACAAGTGATAGAAGCCTTTGTTCGTTTCTTGTTTCGAAGTTGTCTTTGCCGCCATTTGAAAATCCAAGAACAACTTATATATGTAGGAGTCACATAATTTTTAGCTGTTAATCATAACCTTTTGATTTATTAGTTTAAATTTTCTCCTCCTTTGAAACTCAGAAATGATTTAAATAGGACATTAGACACATTATAATTGCATTTCCATCATTTCATTCTTCGAGAGTCGTCTCGACGGCCATGTGGAAGTCATAGAACAGCTTATCCACATAAATTATTCATGTTTAGCACCTTTACATAAACTTTTGATCTGTTGCCGATGATTTTTTATTGGCTAAACAAAAAACTTACTTAAATAGCATCATTGAGACATTCCACCAGCATTTCTTCCTTTGAAGCTTCGGAAGTAGTATGTTCGACCATATGGATCTCGTATAACAACTTATAACTAGTAATCATATAATTTCGTCACCAATTTGGTTACCTTTTGATCCTTCACTATAGATTTTCACTTTGTTTAAAGCTGAAAACTTATTAATTAAGCGTCATTGACATATTCCAAAATCGTTTCCACCATTTCAAGCTTCGAGGTTAGTCCATGCATCTATATGCACCTCAGATAGCAAATTACCTATAGAAATCTGATAGTTTGATACATTTTTAACCGTTTTGATCCATCATGGTAGATTTTTTATTTTTGCGAAACTGAAAACTTGTTTAAATTGCATTATCAACAAGTGATAGAAGCCTTTGTTCGTTTCTTGTTTCGAAGTTGTCTTTGCCGCCATTTGAAAATCCTACAACAACTTATATATGCAGGAGTCACATAATTTTTAGCAGTTTGTCATAACCTTTTGATTTATTACTTTAAATTTTCTCCTCCTTTGAAACTCAGAAATGATTTAAATAGGACATTAGACACATTATAATTGCATTTCCATCATTTCATTCTTCGAGAGTCGTCTCGACGGCCATGTGGAAGTCATAGAACAGCTTATCCACATAAATTATTCATGTTTAGCACATTTATATAAACTTTTGATCTGTTGCCGATGATTTTTTATTGGCTAAACAAAAAACTTACTTAAATAGCATCATTGAGACATTCCACCAGCATTTCTTCCTTTGAAGGTTCGGAAGTAGTATGTTCGACCATATGGATCTCGTATAACAACTTATAACTAGTAATCATATAATTTCGTCACCAATTTTGTTACCTTTTGATCCTTCACTATAGATTTTCACTCTGTTTAAAGCTGAAAACTTATTAATTAAGCGTCATTGACATATTCCAAAATCGTTTCCACCATTTCAAGCTTCGAGGTTAGTCCATGTATCTATATGCACCTCAGATAGCAAATTACCTATAGAAATGTGATAGTTTGATACATTTTTAACCGTTTTGATCCATCATGGTAGATTTTTTATTTTTGCGAAACTGAAAACTTGTTTAAATTGCATTATCAACAAGTGATAGAAGCCTTTGTTCGTTTCTTGTTTCGCAGTTGTCTTTGCCGCCATTTGAAAATCCTACAACAACTTATATATGTATGAGTCACATAATTTTTAGCAGTTTTTCATAACCTTTTGATTTATTACTTTGAATTTTCTCCTCCTTTGAAACTTAGAAATCATTTAAATAGGACATTAGACACATTATAATTGCAATTTCATCATTTCATTCTTCGAGAGTTGTCTCGACGGCCATGTGGAAGTCATAGAACAGCTTATCCACATAAATTATTCATGTTTAGCACCTTTACATAAACTTTTGATCTGTTGCCGATGATTTTTTATTGGCTAAACAAAAAACTTACTTAAATAGCATCATTGAGACATTCCACCAGCATTGCTTCCTTTGAAGCTTCGGAAGTAGTATGTTCGACCATATGGATCTCGTATAACAACTTATAACTAGTAATCATATAATTTCGTCACCAATTTGGTTACCTTTTGATCCTTCACTATAGATTTTCACTTTGTTTAAAGCTGAAAACTTATTAATTAAGCGTCATTGACATATTCCAAAATCGTTTCCACCATTTCAAGCTTCGAGGTTTGTCCATGCATCTATATGCACCTCAGATAGCAAATTACCTATAGAAATCTGATAGTTTGATACATTTTTAACCGTTTTGATCCATCATGGTAGATTTTTTATTTTTGCGAAACTGAAAACTTGTTTAAATTGCATTATCAACAAGTGATAGAAGCCTTTGTTCGTTTCTTGTTTCGAAGTTGTCTTTGCCGCCATTTGAAAATCCTACAACAACTAATATATGCAGGAGTCACATAATTTTTAGCAGTTTGTCATAACCTTTTGATTTATTACTTTAAATTTTCTCCTCCTTTGAAACTCAGAAATGATTTAAATAGGACATTAGACACATTATAATTGCATTTCCATCATTTCATTCTTCGAGAGTCGTCTCGACGGCCATGTGGAAGTCATAGAACAGCTTATCCACATAAATTATTCATGTTTAGCACCTTTACATAAACTTTTGATCTGTTGCCGATGATTTTTTATTGGCTAAACAAAAAACTTACTTAAATAGCATCATTGAGACATTCCACCAGCATTTCTTCCTTTGAAGCTTCGGAAGTAGTATGTTCGACCATATGGATCTCGTATAACAACTTATAACTAGTAATCATATAATTTCGTCACCAATTTTGTTACCTTTTGACACTTCACTATAGATTTTCACTCTGTTTAAAACTGAAAACTTATTAATGAAGCGTCATTGACATATTCCAAAATCGTTTCCACCATTTCAAGCTTCGAGGTTTGTCCATGCATCTATATGCACCTCAGATAGCAAATTACCTATAGAAATCTGATAGTTTGATACATTTTTAACCGCTTTAATCCTTCATGGTAGATTTTTTATTTTTGCGAAACTGAAAACTTGTTTAAATTGCATTATCAACAAGTGATAGAAGCCTTTGTTCGTTTCTTGTTTCGCAGTTGTCTTTGCCGCCATTTGAAAATCCTACAACAACTTATATATGTATGAGTCACATAATTTTTAGCAGTTTTTCATAACCTTTTGATTTATTATTTTGAATTTTCTCCTCCTTTGAAACTAAGAAATCATTTAAATAGGACATTAGACACATTATAATTGCAATTTCATCATTTCATTCTTCGAGAGTTGTCTCGACGGCCATGTGGAAGTCATAGAACAGCTTATCCACATAAATTATTCATGTTTAGCACATTTACATAAACTTTTGATCTGTTGCCGATGATTTTTTATTGGCTAAACAAAAAACTTACTTAAATAGCATCATTGAGACATTCCACCAGCATTTCTTCCTTTGAAGCTTCGGAAGTAGTATGTTCGACCATATGGATCTCGTATAACAACTTATAACTAGTAATCATATAATTTCGTCACCAATTTTTTTACCTTTTGACACTTCACTATAGATTTTCACTTTGTTTAAAGCTGAAAACTTATTAATTAAGCGTCATTGACATATTCCAAAATCGTTTCCACCATTTCAAGCTTCGAGGTTAGTCCATGCATCTATATGCACCTCAGATAGCAAATTACCTATAGAAATCTGATAGTTTGATACATTTTTAACCGTTTTGATCCATCATGGTAGATTTTTTATTTTTGCGAAACTGAAAACTTGTTTAAATTGCATTATCAACAAGTGATAGAAGCCTTTGTTCGTTTCTTGTTTCGAAGTTGTCTTTGCCGCCATTTGAAAATCCTACAACAACTTATATATGCAGGAGTCACATAATTTTTAGCAGTTTGTCATAACCGTTTGATTTATTACTTTAAATTTTCTCCTCCTTTGAAACTCAGAAATGATTTAAATAGGACATTAGACACATTATAATTGCATTTCCATCATTTCATTCTTCGAGAGTCGTCTCGACGGCCATGTGGAAGTCATAGAACAGCTTATGCACATAAATTATTCATGTTTAGCACATTTACATAAACTTTTGATCTGTTGCCGATGATTTTTTATTGGCTAAGCAAAAAACTTACTTAAATAGCATCATTGAGACATTCCACCAGCATTGCTTCCTTTGAAGGTTCGGAAGTAGTATGTTCGACCATATGGATCTCGTATAACAACTTATAACTAGTAATCATATAATTTCGTCACCAATTTTGTTACCTTTTGATCCTTCACTATAGATTTTCACTTTGTTTAAAGCTGAAAACTTATTAATTAAGCGTCATTGACATATTCCAAAATCGTTTCCACCATTTCAAGCTTCGAGGTTAGTCCATGCATCTATATGCATCTCAGATAGCAAATTACCTATAGAAATGTGATAGTTTGATACATTTTTAACCGTTTTGATCCATCATGGTAGATTTTTTATTTTTGCGAAACTGAAAACTTGTTTAAATTGCATTATCAACAAGTGATAGAAGCCTTTGTTCGTTTCTTGTTTCGAAGTTGTCTTTGCCGCCATTTGAAAATCCTACAACAACTTATATATGGAGGAGTCACATAATTTTTAGCTGTTTGTCATAACCTTTTGATTTATTAGTTTAAATTTTCTCCTCCTTTGAAACTCAGAAATGATTTAAATAGGACATTAGACACATTATAATTGCATTTCCATCATTTCATTCTTCGAGAGTCGTCTCGACGGCCATGTGGAAGTCATAGAACAGCTTATCCACATAAATTATTCATGTTTAGCACCTTTACATAAACTTTTGATCTGTTGCCGATGATTTTTTATTGGCTAAACAAAAAACTTACTTAAATAGCATCATTGAGACATTCCACCAGCATTTCTTCCTTTGAAGCTTCGGAAGTAGTATGTTCGACCATATGGATCTCGTATAACAACTTATAACTAGTAATCATATAATTTTGTCACCAATTTTCTTACCTTTTGACACTTCACTATAGATTTTCACTCTGTTTAAAACTGAAAACTTATTAATTAAGCGTCATTGACATATTCCAAAATCGTTTCCACCATTTCAAGCTTCGAGGTTTGTCCATGCATCTATATGCACCTCAGATAGCAAATTACCTATAGAAATCTGATAGTTTGATACATTTTTAACCGTTTTGATCCATCATGGTAGATTTTTTATTTTTGCGAAACTGAAAACTTGTTTAAATTGCATTATCAACAAGTGATAGAAGCCTTTGTTCTTTTCTTGTTTCGAAGTTGTCTTTGCCGCCATTTGAAAATCCTACAACAACTTATATATGCAGGAGTCACATAACTTTTAGCAGTTTGTCATAACCTTTTGATTTATTACTTTAAATTTTCTCCTCCTTTGAAACTCAGAAATGATTTAAATAGGACATTAGACACATTATAATTGCATTTCCATCATTTCATTCTTTGAGAGTCGTCTCGACGGCCATGTGGAAGTCATAGAACAGCTTATCCACATAAATTATTCATGTTTAGCACATTTACATAAACTTTTGATCTGTTGCCGATGATTTTTTTTGGCTAAGAAAAAAACTTACTTAAATAGCATCATTGAGACATTCCACCAGCATTTCTTCCTTTGAAGCTTCGGAAGTAGTATGTTCGACCATATGGATCTCGTATAACAACTTATAACTAGTAATCATATAATTTCGTCACCAATTTTCTTACCTTTTGACACTTCACTATAGATTTTCACTCTGTTTAAAACTGAAAACTTATTAATTAAGCGTCATTGACATATTCCAAAATCGTTTCCACCATTTCAAGCTTCGAGGTTTGTCCATGCATCTATATGCACCTCAGATAGCAAATTACCTATACAAATCTGATAGTTTGATACATTTTTAACCGTTTTAATCCTTCATGGTAGATTTTTTATTTTTGCGAAACTGAAAACTTGTTTAAATTGCATTATCAACAAGTGATAGAAGCCTTTGTTCGTTTCTTGTTTCGAAGTTGTCTTTGCCGCCATTTGAAAATCCTACAACAACTTATATATGTATGAATCACATAATTTTTAGCAGTTTGTCATAACCTTTTGATTTATTACTTTGAATTTTCTCCTCCTTTGAAACTTAGAAATCATTTAAATAGGACATTAGACACATTATAATTGCAATTTCATCATTTCATTCTTCGAGAGTTGTCTCGACGGCCATGTGGAAGTCATAGAACAGCTTATCCACATAAATTATTCATGTTTAGCACCTTTACATAAACTTTTGATCTGTTGCCGATGATTTTTTATTGGCTAAACAAAAAACTTACTTAAATAGCATCATTGAGACATTCCACCAGCATTGCTTCCTTTGAAGCTTCGGAAGTAGTATGTTCGACCATATGGATCTCGTATAACAACTTATAACTAGTAATCATATAATTTCGTCACCAATTTGGTTACCTTTTGATCCTTCACTATAGATTTTCACTTTGTTTAAAGCTGAAAACTTATTAATTAAGCGTCATTGACATATTCCAAAATCGTTTCCACCATTTCAAGCTTCGAGGTTAGTCCATGCATCTATATGCACCTCAGATAGCAAATTACCTATAGAAATGTGATAGTTTGATACATTTTTAACCGTTTTGATCCATCATGGTAGATTTTTTATTTTTGCGAAACTGAAAACTTGTTTAAATTGCATTATCAACAAGTGATAGAAGCCTTTGTTCGTTTCTTGTTTCGAAGTTGTCTTTGCCGCCATTTGAAAATCCTACAACAACTTATATATGTAGGAGTCACATAATTTTTAGCTGTTTGTCATAACCTTTTGATTTATTAGTTTCAATTTTCTCCTCCTTTGAAACTCAGAAATGATTTAAATAGGACATTAGACACATTATAATTGCATTTCCATCATTTCATTCTTCGAGAGTCGTCTCGACGGCCATGTGGAAGTCATAGAACAGCTTATCCACATAAATTATTCATGTTTAGCACCTTTACATAAACTTTTGATCTGTTGCCGATGATTTTTTATTGGCTAAACAAAAAACTTACTTAAATAGCATCATTGAGACATTCCACCAGCATTTCTTCCTTTGAAGCTTCGGAAGTAGTATGTTCGACCATATGGATCTCGTATAACAACTTATAACTAGTAATCATATAATTTCGTCACCAATTTTCTTACCTTTTGACACTTCACTATAGATTTTCACTCTGTTTAAAGCTGAAAACTTATTAATTAAGCGTCATTGACATATTCCAAAATCGTTTCCACCATTTCAAGCTTCGAGGTTTGTCCATGCATCTATATGCACCTCAGATAGCAAATTACCTATAGAAATCTGATAGTTTGATACATTTTTAACCGTTTTGATCCATCATGGTAGATTTTTTATTTTTGCGAAACTGAAAACTTGTTTAAATTGCATTATCAACAAGTGATAGAAGCCTTTGTTCTTTTCTTGTTTCGAAGTTGTCTTTGCCGCCATTTGAAAATCCTACAACAACTTATATATGCAGGAGTCACATAATTTTTAGCAGTTTGTCATAACCTTTTGATTTATTACTTTAAATTTTCTCCTCCTTTGAAACTCAGAAATGATTTAAATAGGACATTAGACACATTATAATTGCATTTCCATCATTTCATTCTTTGAGAGTCGTCTCGACGGCCATGTGGAAGTCATAGAACAACTTATCCACATAAATTATTCATGTTTAGCACATTTACATAAACTTTTGATCTGTTGCCGATGATTTTTTATTGGCTAAGCAAAAAACTTACTTAAATAGCATCATTGAGACATTCCACCAGCATTGCTTCCTTTGAAGCTTCGGAAGTAGTATGTTCGACCATATGGATCTCGTATAACAACTTATAACTAGTAATCATATAATTTCGTCACCAATTTTTTTACCTTTTGACACTTCACTATAGATTTTCACTCTGTTTAAAACTGAAAACTTATTAATTAAGCGTCATTGACATATTCCAAAATCGTTTCCACCATTTCAAGCTTCGAGGTTTTTCCATGCATCTATATGCACCTCAGATAGCAAATTACCTATACAAATCTGATAGTTTGATACATTTTTAACCGTTTTAATCCTTCATGGTAGATTTTTTATTTTTGCGAAACTGAAAACTTGTTTAAATTGCATTATCAACCAGTGATAGAAGCCTTTGTTCGTTTCTTGTTTCGAAGTTGTCTTTGCCGCCATTTGAAAATCCTACAACAACTTATATATGTATGAGTCACATAATTTTTAGCAGTTTTTCATAACCTTTTGATTTATTACTTTGAATTTTCTCCTCCTTTGAAACTTAGAAATCATTTAAATAGGACATTAGACACATTATAATTGCAATTTCATCATTTCATTCTTCGAGAGTTGTCTCGACGGCCATGTGGAAGTCATAGAACAGCTTATCCACATAAATTATTCATGTTTAGCACCTTTACATAAACTTTTGATCTGTTGCCGATGATTTTTTATTGGCTAAACAAAAAACTTACTTAAATAGCATCATTGAGACATTCCACCAGCATTGCTTCCTTTGAAGCTTCGGAAGTAGTATGTTCGACCATATGGATCTCGTATAACAACTTATAACTAGTAATCATATAATTTCGTCACCAATTTGGTTACCTTTTGATCCTTCACTATAGATTTTCACTTTGTTTAAAGCTGAAAACTTATTAATTAAGCGTCATTGACATATTCCAAAATCGTTTCCACCATTTCAAGCTTCGAGGTTAGTCCATGCATCTATATGCACCTCAGATAGCAAATTACCTATAGAAATCTGATAGTTTGATACATTTTTATTCGTTTTGATCCATCATGGTAGATTTTTTATTTTTGCGAAACTGAAAACTTGTTTAAATTGCATTATCAACAAGTGATAGAAGCCTTTGTTCGTTTCTTGTTTCGAAGTTGTCTTTGCCGCCATTTGAAAATCCTACGACAACTTATATATGCAGGAGTCACATAATTTTTAGCAGTTTGTCATAACCTTTTGATTTATTACTTTAAATTTTCTCCTCCTTTGAAACTCAGAAATGATTTAAATAGGACATTAGACACATTATAATTGCATTTCCATCATTTCATTCTTCGAGAGTCGTCTCGACGGCCATGTGGAAGTCATAGAACAGCTTATCCACATAAATTATTCATGTTTAGCACATTTACATAAAATTTTTATCTGTTGCCGATGATTTTTTATTGGCTAAACAAAAAACTTACTTAAATAGCATCATTGAGACATTCCACCAGCATTTCTTCCTTTGAAGCTTCGGAAGTAGTATGTTCGACCATATGGATCTCGTATAACAACTTATAACTAGTAATCATATAATTTCGTCACCAATTTTTTTACCTTTTGACACTTCACTATAGATTTTCACTCTGTTTAAAATTGAAAACTTATTAATTAAGCGTCATTGACATATTCCAAAATCGTTTCCACCATTTCAAGCTTCGAGGTTTGTCCATGCATCTATATGCACCTCAGATAGCAAATTACCTATACAAATCTGATAGTTTGATACATTTTTAACCGTTTTGATCCTTCATGGTAGATTTTTTATTTTTGCAAAACTGAAAACTTGTTTAAATTGCATTATCAACAAGTGATAGAAGCCTTTGTTCGTTTCTTGTTTCGAAGTTGTCTTTGCCGCCATTTGAAAATTCTACAACAACTTATATATGTATGAGTCACATAATTTTTAGCTGTTTGTCATAACCTTTTGATTTATTACTTTGAATTTTCTCCTCCTTTGAAACTCAGAAATCATTTGAATAGGACATTAGACACATTATAATTGCATTTCCATCATTTCATTCTTCGAGAGTCGTCTCGACGGCCATGTGGAAGTCATAGAACAGCTTATCCACATAAATTATTCATGTTTAGCACCTTTACATAAACTTTTGATCTGTTGCCGATGATTTTTTATTGGCTAAACAAAAAACTTACTTAAATAGCATCATTGAGACATTCCACCAGCATTTCTTCCTTTGAAGCTTCGGAAGTAGTATGTTCGACCATATGGATCTCGTATAACAACTTATAACTAGTAATCATATAATTTCGTCACCAATTTTGTTACCTTTTGACACTTCACTATAGATTTTCACTCTGTTTAAAGCTGAAAACTTATTAATTAAGCGTCATTGACATATTCCAAAATCGTTTCCACCATTTCAAGCTTCGAGGTTGTCCATGCATCTATATGCACCTCAGATAGCAAATTACCTATAGAAATCTGATAGTTTGATACATTTTTAACCGTTTTGATCCTCCATGGTAGATTTTTTATTTTTGCGAAACTGAAAAACTTGTTTAAATTGCATTATCAACAAGTGATAGAAGCCTTTGGTCGTTTCTTGTTTCGAAGTTGTCTTTGCCGCCATTTGAAAATCCTACAACAACTTATATATGTAGGAGTCACATAATTTTTAGCAGTTTGTCATAACCTTTTGATTTATTACTTTGAATTTTCTCCTCCTTTGAAACTCAGAAATCATTTAAATAGGACATTAGTGTGACGCCCCCGATTTGACCGTACACTAATCATGCGCGCAAATGTGTACGACCAAGATCAGGGACTCACGGGAAGATATCACAACACAACTCTAAAAACATAAATAAGTCATACAAGCATTATAGTACAAGCCAGGGGCCTCGAGGGCTCGAATACAAGTTCTCGATCATAGACGAGTCAGCGGAAGCAACAATATCTGAGTACAGACATAAGTTAAACAAGTTTGCCTTAAGAAGGCTAGCACAAAGTAGCAACGATCGAAAAGGCAAGGCCTCCTGCCTGGGACCTCCTAACTACTCCTGGTCGTCGTCAGCGGCCTGCACGTAGTAGTAGGCACCTCCAGTGTCGTAGGTGTCGTCGTCGACGGTGGCGTCTGGCTCCTGGACTCCAAGATCTGATTGCGACAATCCGGTATAGAAAGGGGAAAAGAGGGAGAAAAGCAACCGTGAGTACTCATCCAAAGTACTCGCAAGCAAGGAGCTACACTACATATGCATGGGTATATGTGTAAAGGGGCATATCAGTGGACTGAACTGAAGAATGCCAGAATAAGGGGGGGGAAGCTAATCCTGTTGAAGACTACGCTTCTGGACATCTCCATCTTGCAGCATTTAGAAGAGAGTAGATTGAAGTCCTCCAAGTAGCATCGCATAGCATAATCCTACCCGGCAATCCCCTCCTCGTCGCCCTGTTAGAGAGCGATCACCGGGTTGTATCTGGCACTTGGAAGGGTGTATTTATTCAGTATCCAGTTCTAGTTGTCATAAGCTCAAGGTACAACTCCGGGTCGTCCTTTTACCGAGGGACACGGCTATTCGAATAGATAAACTTCCCTGCAGGGGTGCACCACATAACCCAACACGCTCGATCCCATTTGGCCGGACACACTTTCCTGGGTCATGCCCGGCCTCGTAAGATCAACACGTCGCAGCCCCACCTAGGCTCAACAGAGAGGTCAGCACGCCGGTCTAAACCTATGCGCGCAAGGGTCTGGGCCCATCGCCCTATGCACACCTGCACGTTGCGTACGCGGCCGGAAGCAGACCTAGCCCCCTTAATACAAGCGCGAGCTTACGGTCCAATGCGGCGCGCGCCACTCAGTTGGTGACGTCAAAAGAGCTTCGGCTGATACCACGACGTCGGGATACCCATAACTACTCCCACGTAGATGGTTAGTGCGTATAGACCAAATGGCCAGACTCAGATCAAATACCAAGATCTCGTTAAGCGTGTTAAGTATCCGCGAACGCCGACCAGGGCCAGGCCCACCTCTCACCTAGGCGGTCTCAACCTGCCCTGTCGCTCCGCCACAAAGATCCACCTGCGGGTACTCCTACGAGCCGACCCGACTTTAGTCATCACATGTGTCATGTATATAGTATATAAGTATATACCCGTGATCACCGCCCAGGTGATCACGGCCCGATAGTATAGCACAGCAGACGGACAAGATTGTAGGGCCACTGATGGAAATCTAGCATCCTATACTAAGCATGTAGGATTGCAGGTAAAGGTATTAACAGTAGTAGCAAGGATAGGCTATGCATCAGAATAGGATATCGAAAAGCAGTAACATGCTACACTACTCTAATGCAAGCAGTAGAGAGTAGAGTAGGCGATATCTGGTGATCAAGGGGGGGCTTGCCTGGTTGCTCTGGCAAGTAGGAGGGGTCGTCGACTCCGTAGTCGAACTGGGCAGCAGCAGTGTCGGTCTCGTAGTCTACCGGAGAGAAGAGGGGGAAGAAACAGTAAATACAATGCAAACATAAGCATGACGATGCGTGACATGTCAATGAGCGGTGCTAGGGGTGTCCTAACGCGACAGTAGGTGGTACTGGTGAAGGGGGGAACAACCGGGAGGTATCCCCGATGTTTCGCGTTTTCGGACAGACGGACCGGAGGGGGAAAGTTGCTAGTTCGATAGGTTAGGGAGGTGTGGTGGACGAACGGACTGCGTATTCGGATTCGTCTCGTCGTCCTGAGCAATTTCCATATAGAAAACATTTTCATCCGAGTTACGGTTTAAAAGATATGGATTTTCAAAGTTTATTTGAATTTCTGGAATTATTTATATTAAGAAAAATGAATTATGACGTCAGCATGAGGCAATGCTGACGTCAGCAAGTCAACAGGTCGGCTGACCAGTCAAACCAGACAGGTGGGTCCAGTGGGACCCACATGTCAGCCTCTGTTAGTCTAATACTTAATTAAACTAATCTAACAGTATAATTAGAGGGGTGGGCCCCACATGTAAGTGAGTGTTTAGTTAAACTAATTATTTTTATTTATAAAACATTTTCCTTTTCTTTATTATTTTTTTTAATTTCTGCGGCGGGGCCCGCATGTCAGTGACTGGGCCTGCCCAGTCAGCAGTTGACTGGGTCAACCCAGTCAACTGGGGCCCGTGGGGGCCACTGGCAGTGACCCAGGGGTGGCCCCAGGTGTGCCACGTCGGCGGCCGGCGCCGGAGCAACGCCGGCGACCGAAAACACGGCGGAGGCGCTCGGGACCTCGCCGAAATCCACGTACAGGGCACCGTTCAGGGAGTTTTTGGTCGCGTTCGAAAGCTACGGCTGCGCCGCGTCCAACGGGTGTGGTTGTGGCGGCAGGGGTGACCGGAATCGAGCGCGGCGAGCTCATCGGCGGACGACCGGAGTCGGACGCCAGAGGAAAGGGCGACGCAGCATGCTAGCGAGCGAACGGAGAGGCTAGGTGGGACGTGCGTTAGGAGGCGAATGCAACGGGCGCGGGCTCGTTGGGCTCCTGGGAGCTCCAGGAGTTTGACTACGAGCTCGGACGCGAGCTCAGGCCACGGTAGCCACGGCGGCGAGGTGATATGCGGCGGCGAGCTCAAAGCAACGGCGACGAGCTAGCTAGGGAGGCTCACGCAGTGCGAGGAGGAGAATGGAGGGAGGGAGGAGCTCACCGAGCGGCTACGTAAAGCCTGCGACAGCTTAGGAGCGCAGAGGTGGCCGGAGACGACGGCGGTCACCGACGCCCGAGGCGGAAGGGGGCGGCTCGATCCGCTGCCTGCGGTGCTCCCCGGTTTGCGTTCGTGGACGGGGACGAGGAAGCCGACGACGGCGGAGCTGCTGGACAGGTTGGCGAGGCGAGGCGAGGTTGGTTGCCGCGGTTGCGACGGCGGACGGCGACGGAGGCGCTCGGGATGATGGGGGGGAGCACGGAGCGGCGCGAAGGAGAGGGGATGAGGGAGGCGCAGGGGCCGAGAGTGAGCGGGGTGAGTGGGAGAGAGACCCGAGGAGGCGCGGGGGCTGGCGCCCTTATCCCCTCCGG
>NW_025228431.1:34626-39172 GCF_018294505.1 Triticum aestivum | reverse complement strand
TTTTCTGTTCTGTTTTGTTTTCTGTTTTCCTTTTATTTGTTTTATTTCCTTTTCTGTTTTATTTCATTTAAAGTATTTAGGCATTTTATAGAAATGTGTTTTCTCCACCATAATTACCAGTGTAATATTTGGCACCCACTGAACATTTTTGTTTGAATTTTTGAAAACTTTTATTTTCCACTTTAACTATGTTTGAAGTTTGAACTAGGAGTTTGACAAGAGTGTGGTTCAAATGTGATCAAGCCCTGTTTAGCAACATGATTAGCTTAATCACAGGGGGTTACTGTAGCATGATTCTCAGGGTGTTACAAATCTCCTCCACGACAAGAAATCTCGTCCCGAGATTTAGGAGGTAGAAAGAAACAGTGTGGGGTATTCTTCGCGCAGACGATCCTCTCGTTCCCAAGTGGCCTCATCTTCAGAATGGTGCGACCACTGGACTTTGAGAAACTTGATCGCCTTCTGACGTGTGCGGCGTTCAGCTTGGTCGAGAATGCGGACCGGATGCTCCTTATAGGAGAGGTCTTGCTGCAATTCGAGCACTTCATGATCCACAGCTCGGATTGGATCCTTGAAGCATCGGCGGAGCTGTGACACATGGAACACATCGTGAACCTGAGAAAGGTTCGGCGGTAGTTCCAGTTGGTATGCCACTTTTCCACGCCTTTCGAGAATAGTGAATGGGCCAATATAGCGAGGAGCTAGTTTGCCCTTGATCCCGAATCGGTGAGCACCCTTCATAGGTGTGACTCGAAGATAAGCCTTTTCGCCAGGTTGATAGACCATGTCTTTATGATGACGGTCATACTGACTCTTCTGACGTGACTGAGCAGTCTTGAGATTCTCGCGAATAATGCGGACTTGTTCTTCGGCATCTTGGATAATATCCGGACCGAAGAGTGGACGTTCCCCAGTTTCTGACCAGTTCAGAGGGGTTCGGCACTTTCGTCCATATAACACTTCGAAGGGGGCCATCTTCAGACTAGCTTGATAGCTATTATTATAGGAGAACTCAGCATACGGGAGAGATTCCTCCCATTTCTTGCCGAAGGAAATAACGCAAGCTCGAAGCATGTCTTCGAGAACTTGATTGACGCGTTCAACTTGTCCTTGCGATTGATGATGAAACGCAGTACTGAATGACAGATGAGTTCCCATTGCTTCTTGGAAACTGGCCCAGAATCTTGAAGTGAATAAGCTGCCACGGTCTGAACTGATAACCAATGGAATACCGTGGAGTGAAACAATCCTGGACATATAGAGCGTTGCCAACTGGCTAGCAGTGATCGTTTCTTTGACTGCCAGGAAATGTGCAACTTTGGAAAGCCGGTCAATGACGACAAGAATAGCATCATTACCTTTCTGCGATTTGGGAAATCCAGTGACGAAGTCCATCTCAACATGGTCCCATTTCCATTCAGGAATAGAGATAGGTTGCAGAGTTCCAGCAGGTCTTTGATGTTCCGCTTTGATGCGACGGCAAACGTCACACTCAGCAACATAACGAGCAATGTCTTGCTTCATATTAGACCACCAGAATCTCTGACGGATATCTTGGTACATCTTTGTACTACCCGGATGGATACTTAGAGGCGTATCATGAGCTCCTTTCATAATTTCCTGTGTCATATCCAGGTTTTTCTCTGCACATGGCACCACTAGGCGGCCCTTGAAGTATAGGGTGCCATCTTCAGAAATGGTGAAGAATGAGGGCTTTCCTTCTGCGAGGTAGCGCTTAATCTTGTGGGCTTCAGAGTCATACCTCTGTAGCCTTTTGATGCTGTCCTCGAGATCTGGTTTAGCAACTAGGGTATTGAGGGAACCCTGGGTAACGACGTGGAGGTTCACCTTGCCAAATTTCTTAGGAGGGGGAGCGAGTGCACCCGGAGGAACAATATGGAGGTTCAGCTTCCTGAATTCTTCAACAAGCGAGGGCTGAACTTTATGAACCTGGAGGTGGTTGCAGTAAGACTTGCGGCTCAAGGCATCAGCCATTACATTAGCCTTGCCTGGAGTATAGGAAATACCCAAGTCAAAGTCTGCAACGAGCTCCATCCATCTCTGCTGACGGAGGTTCAGATCTGGTTGAGTAAACAGATACTTCAGACTTTGGTGGTCAGTGAAGATCTCGCAACGATTACCGAGAAGGTAATGTCGCCACTGTTTCAGCGCATGAATGACGGCAGCAAGTTCGAGGTCGTGAACTGGGTAGTTCTCTTCGTGAGGGCGCAATTGTCGAGAGGCATAAGCAATCACTCTACGGTCTTGCATTAGGACACGGCCTAATCCTTGACGGGAAGCGTCGCAGTATATGACGAAGTCCTTCTTAGTATCAGGTGGAGCTAGAACTGGGGCAGAAGTCAACTTGTCTTTGAGTGCCTGGAAACTTTCCTGACATTTGTCTGTCCATTGGAACTTGACGCCCTTATGTAACAGGTTAGTCAGAGGCCTGGCGATCTTGGAGATGTTCTCGACAAATCGACGGCAATAGCTGGCGAGACCGAGAAAACTTCTGACTTGCTTAACGTTCTTGGGAGGAGTCCAATCAAGAATAGCCTGAACTCGCTCGGGGTTGACGGCAATACCATCCTTAGAGATGACATGCCCCAGATAGGTTACTTCCGGTAGCCAGAATTCACATTTGGAGAACTTGGCATAAAGTTGATGTTCTCGTAGCTTTTCCAGCACAAGACGAAGATGTTCAGCATGTTCTTCTTCGTTCTTGGAAAATATCAGGATATCATCCAGATAAACCACGACGAACTTGTCGAGGTAATCCATGAATATGTAGTTCATCAGACGAGAGAAGGTGGCTGGAGCATTGGTTAAACCGAAAGACATGACGGTGTACTCGTATGAACCATAGCGAGTCACGAAGGCGGTCTTTGGGATATCCTCTTCGCGAACATGGATCTGGTGGTAGCCCAACCTCAAGTCGAGCTTAGAGAACACTGACGAACCTGCCAGTTGATCATACAGATCATTAATCCGAGGAAGAGGGTATTTATTCTGAATGGTAGCTTGGTTTATAGGACGGTAGTCTTGAACTAACCGGTTTGTCCCATCCTTCTTCTTGACAAAGAGAGAAGGTGCTCCCCAAGGAGAGCAACTTGGGCGAATGAATCCTTTGCGAAGAGACTTGTCGATTTCCTCCTTAAGCTCAAGGAGTTCATGCGGCGGCATTTTGTATGGTCGCTTGGCTATAGGAGTGGTGCCTGGTTTCAAGTCGATGATGAATTCGACAGCTCTAGCAGGGGGAATCCCTGGAAGCTCTTCAGGGAAGACGTCGAGGAATTCTCGCACGACGGGGATGTTTTCAATGCCCTCGAGTGGTGCAGCGTTCAATGCATTCAGTGCATAGAGCCTTGCCTCGGCATTTTGCACCAGATGAGCTTGGTAAGCAATTATTTCATCCGAAGGGTGTAGCAGATGGACGGTTTTAGTGGCGCAAACTATGGAAGCAGTATGCGCTTTCAACCAATCCATACCCAAAATGAGGTCGATGTTAGACGACTTCAGGATAATGGGAGAGGCATAGAATTCCAGCCCTTCGATTTCCACGGGGACATCGATGCCAACCAAGGAGGTTTGACACTGTCCCATGGGGGTTTTGACCAATACAGAGGTGTTCATCTCCTCACATTTAACGTCGTGCTTGTATGCAAAATCTTCTGACATGAATGAATGCGATGCACCTGTATCAAATAAAACGGATGCTGGTACTGAATTTACGAGGAGTGTACCCATCACAGTAGCAGGCTGGTCTTGAGCTTCGTTGAGATCAACGTGGTTGGCATGAGCCCATAAGGCTTAGCATTATTGCTGCGGGGCTGGTTGTTACCACGGCCCGTTGCTGGAAGGGCAAGTTGATTCTGATTCTGATGACAGTCCCTGGCACGATGACCTGGCTGTCCACACTTGTAGCACAGACCATTATTGGGAGTGGGAACAGGAGCTTGGGATGGTGGAGCTGGAAGTCTTGACTGCTTAGATGGTGGTGGAGGCAGACGAGGTGCAGCATAGGTCTGCCTTGGGGCAGATGCATTTGGACGGTACATGTTGTTCGGGATCCATATCTTACGCTTCTGTGAGGGCGGGCCCGAAGATGAGCCCGTGTCACTGTAACACCCCGAGAATCATGCTACAGTAACTCCCTGTGATTAAGCTAATCATGTTGCTAAACAGGGCTTGATCACATATGAATCACATTCCTTTCCAACTCCTAGATCAAACTTCAATTAAATTTAAAAGTGGAAAATAAAACTTTTCAAATGTCAAAACTAAAATGTTCTAAAAGTGGCAAATAAATCATAGGTAATATTGGTGGAGGAACCAAGTCTTTATAATGTGTTTAAATGCACCAAACTAATTAAATCAGTAGCTAAAACCATTAATTAAATGCCTTTTGTATTTTGTAAAATATTAAACTATATTATTTTGGGATGAAACTTTTTGTGGTTGTGACATATTTGGTAACAACAAATTAGGTGCCATTTTGGTATTTTGCTAAAACAAAATAAAAGAGAAACTAGAAATAAAACAGAAA
>NW_025228431.1:0-34299 GCF_018294505.1 Triticum aestivum | reverse complement strand
CCCTCTCTCTCTCTCTCTCGCCTGCGCTCTCTCCCCTCCTCGTCCGCCTGGGCCGCGCCTCTCCGTCACCGCTCACCGCACTCCACCGCGGCCACCGGCCGACCTTCGCCTCGCCGACGTGCCCCAAGGCTCTGCCTCGACCTCCTCATCCTCCCCGCCGAGCCACGCGGACCGGGACAGCCCCGCAGCACCACCGCGACCTCTTCTTCCTCCTCTGCCCCGACCCCGGCCGTCGTCGATTCGCTCCCCCGAGCCTCCCCCGAGCCCATGATTGCACACCTGCAGGCTCCCAGTGAGCCTCTGTTTCCTTCCCCCCCTCCCTGCGGCACCCCGTTCGCCCGTAGCCGCCGCTCCACTGGTACTAGCACGCATCGCCGCCGACGAGCTTGCCTCCGTGGCCATCGCCACTGTCACGTGCGGCTGAACCTCGCATCGAGCTCCTAGAGCTCGTGTGAGCCTGAGCCACCACTAGCGCGCCTCCCCGTGCTGTGCAACTCCGGTTCCACTGACAACCGACTCCGTTGTCCGCCGGCGATGACCTAGCGCACGGCACCGGCCTTTTCAGCTCGCGCTCGTGCCGTAGATCGACGCGGAACCTTGCTCCCGTTCGAACGCAACCAACCGCCGTCGTTTTGGCCGCCGGACGGCGATTTCCGACCATCCCCGACGCGCGCCGCCGCGCGATTTGGTCGCCGGAGCTCTCTCCGGCGCCGACGCCGACGTGGCTCTGTGGCCCCCGCCCCTGGGTCGCTGACCCGTGGGCCCCTGGGGCCCGGCTGCCCTGTTGACTTTAGTCAACTGCTGACTGGGCAGCCCAGAGCCACTGACAGGCAGGCCCCGCTCCTCTAATCAATGTTTTATTAATTAAAACTTATTTAGTAAACTGATTAGACACTGACAGGTGGGGCCTACTAGCTAATTAACTTAGTTTAGTTAAATTAACCACTGTTAATTAGTCCAGTCACTGACCAGTGGGACCCACTGGACCCACAGGTCAGTTTTGACCTGGTCAACGTGTCTGTTGACCGCTGACGTCATCCCCACGCAATGCTGACGTCATATTCCTTTTCTGTTAATATAAATAATTCCAGAATATTGTTAAATCTTTCAAAAATCATATAAAATAATCCGTAGCTCGGATGAAAATGTTTTCTATATGAAAGTTGCTCAGAAAAATCCAACGAATCCGAATACGCGGTCCGTTCGTTTGTCACATGCCTCTACCATGCTGAACATGGAACTTTCCCCTCCGGTCATGTGTCTGGCACAGGTCCGGAACCGGGAAAACATTCCCGGTTGAATTTCCCCCTTCACCTATTCGTGTAGACATACGTTAGGTCACACCCGACACGTCGTATTACCACGTTATGCTTTGTGATGCTATGTTTGCTTTATATTTACTGTTTCTTCCCCCTCTTCTCTCCGGTAGACCCCGAGACCGATGCTGCCCCTGTGATCGACTACGTCGACGACAACCCCCTCCTTGCCAGAGCAACCAGGCAAGCCCCCCCCTTGATCACCAGATATCGCCTACTCTCCTCTATACTGCTTGCATTAGAGTAGTGTAGCATGTTACTGCTTTCGGTTAATCCTATTCTGTTGCATAGCCTGTCATTGTTGCTACAGTTGTTCCCCTTACCTGCTATCCTACTGCTTAGTATAGGATGCTAGTTTTCCATCAGTGGCCCTACATTCTTGTCCGTCTGCTGTGCTATACTATCGGGCCGTGATCACCTGGGCAGTGATCACGGGTATATACTATATACATTATATACATGACACATGTGGTGACTAAAGTCGGGTCGGCTCGAGGAGTACCCGCAGGTGATTCTGATGAGGGGGCTGAAAGGACAGGTGGTTCCACCCCGGTAGAGGTGGGCCTGGGTTCCTGACGGCCCCCGACTGTTACTTTGTGGCGAAGCGACAGGGCAGGTTGAGACCACCCAGGAGAGAGGTGGGCCTGGCCCTGGTCGGCGTTCGCGGATAAACAACACGCTTAACGAGTTCTGGGTATTTGATCTGAGTCTGGCCATTTGGTCTATACGCACTAACCATCTACGTGGGAGTAGTTATGGGTATCCCGACGTCGTGGTATCAGCCGAAGCTCTTTTGACGTCAGCGACTGAGTGGCGCGCGCCAGATTGGACTGGAACGCCACTAGGCTAGGTCTGCTTCCGGCCGCGTACGCAACGTGCAGGTGTGCATAGGGCGATGGGCCCAGACCCCTGCGCGCATAGGTTTAGACCGGCGTGCTGGCCTCTCTGTTGAGCCTAGGTGGGGCTGCGACGTGTTGATCTTACGAGGCCGGGCATTACCCAGAAAAGTGTGTCCGGCCAAATGGGATCGAGCGTGTTGGGTTATGTGGTGCACCCCTGCAGGGAAGTTTATCTATTCGAATAGCCGTGTCCCTCGGTAAAAGGACGACCCGGAGTTGTACCTTGAGCTTATGATAACTAGAACTGGATACTGAATAAAATACACCCTTCCAAGTGCCAGATACAACCCGGTGATCGCTCTCTAACAGGGCGACGAGGAGGGGATCGCCTGGTAGGATTATGCTATGCGATGCTACTTGGAGGACTACAATCTACTCTCTTCTACATGCTGCAAGATGGAGATGTCCAGAAGCGTAGTCTTCGACAGGACTAGCTATCCCCCTCTTATTCTGCCATTCTGCAGTTCAGTCCACTGATATGCCCCTTTACACATATACTCATGCATATGTAGTATAGCTCCTTGCTTGCGAGTACTTTGGATGAGTACTCACGGTTGCTTTTCTCCCTCTTTTCCCCTTTCTATACCGGATTGTCGCAATCAGATGCTGGAGTCCAGGAGCCAGACGCCACCGTCGACGATGACACCTACGACACTGGAGGTGCCTACTACTACGTGCAGGCCGCTGACGACGACCAGGAGTAGTTAGGAGGTCCCAGGCAGGAGGCCTTGCCTTTTCGATCGTTGCTACTTTTGTGCTAGCCTTCTTAAGGCAAACTTGTTTAACTTATGTCTGTCCTCAGATATTGTTGCTTCCGCTGACTCGTCTATGATCGAGAACTTGTATTCGAGCCCTCGAGGCCCCTGGCTTGTATTATGATGCTTGTATGACTTATTTATGTTTTAGAGTTGTGTTGTGATATCTTCCCGTGAGTCCCTGATCTTGATCGTACACATTTGCGTGCATGATTAGTGTACGGTCGAATCGGGGGCGTCACAAGTTGGTATCAGAGCCGACTGCCTGTAGGAATCCCCCTTTCCACACTCCTTGGCCGAAGTCGAGTCTAGACATTACAAAACTTTTACTAACATGGCTGTGTGTCTTACGGGCCCACGTCGCCATTGGGTGGTAGTAGGATCTTTTATTCCTCAACCTATACTCTGGGACTCTGACATCTCTTCTATTCGGGTTAAATGAATTTTGTTAAATCTAACATTAGGATCTCGTTATCACTTTCACCCGGAGAGCCCCTTTATTACTGATGATCGTCTGTTGCATGTGAAGACCCTGAAGATACTCTCCGCTGATAACCCGAGAACTTGTGTTCATCGCTTTTGCAATTCCCTTTCATCGATAAACTCCTATGGATAACCACGTATACTTGCCATTCATACAATATTTCCCAGTTGATCTTGTTATTGCAAGATACGCCGAAATTCTCTCTGTTGTTCCGAGAATCCTTTGAGCTTACTGCCTTGCTGTTCTTTGTCACCTGAATACCCCTACGGATAATTCTCGCATTTACCCAGTATCCGGTCATCCCCAGTTGATTCAAGTATTTCACAATAGTCTTCAAAATACTAGTCGATCTTCCGAAAATCCTCAAGAGCCTACTCTTGAAATTCTTGTTTGCTTGCATTATGGTTAATCCCATAAGTCTCGTAATCTTATTGGCATCTCTTGTCATTATCATTTTGAGTCCGTTGATTCAATTTGTTGCGGATGCTCGCAATTCTCAATCATATCCTAGAATTCATTCTTTCGGCTCAGACGTCATTTTAAACGTGAGCTGGATCTCGGCCTATCAAATTGCCATCGATTGTACCCCTAAACCTACTCAACTTATCCATCCTTGATCAGAGCGTTGCTTCTGACCCCCTGATTTGGAAATCATAATTCCTTTGCATTTGAACTTTGAGTTAGTCAGTTGTTTCTATAATCAGATCTCCTTGCATTCTTCTTCCTCTAGTTGAGTACCGATGCTCACATCAGATCCCTTGTGGACCATCGGTTCCTTTGTTGGATTTTATCCGACAGTGTCCTTCATATTGAATAACCTTGTGAGCCTTTCCATGGGTATATAATGCCTTTGGTAAATTGTATCATCTGTTTTTACACAATGCTCTTCTTTCGAGCTTGTAATATTTACTCCGAAGTTTGTGGTATATGTTCCTAAGATGCCTTGATGGGTTGAACCTATACCTTCCCTAAAAACCGTATGAACCCGAAGGGTTTCACAAGCCATACCCTTCTGGTATTTTACCAGATAATTTTCTACCATACAACTTCATCGGAAGCGAGAAGTAAATGAAAGGTTATGCATTGGAGAAGTGGGAGTCGACCTTGAACTTTGCGTTCATGCCCATGGACACGATGTAGATCTTATCATTAAAGCTTTTCTTAAATTAATTATTCCATTGGTATAAGTTCATCTTATATCTGGGATCTGGCCTTTTTCAATCATGGTTCCGACCATGTTTCTCCTTGATTCTGTTTCTCGTGCAAGTTTGAGCACTTGTCTTCTGCAGGGCAATACCCTAGTCCAACCTTTACCTTGATCTGTCGTCGAGTATTACCCCTCTGGTATCTCGAGATTATCATGGAACTGCATAACTTCTGATGAGTTTTTCATCAAGTGCTACATTCTCAGTGATTCCAATTTTCCACGGGCTCTGAGTTATTAGTCACTCGAGAACACCGATAAGCGAATCGATTCCGCACTCCGATTCAATAACTCTAAGTAATTCTTGTTGCTTACGAGTGTAATAATCCTTCTAGTCATTCCTAGCCTTATCGGCTATATCATTATCGTGCAAACTTTTAACTGTGCTACCCGGTCCTTCCCGGATCACAACTTTCGATGATGAGCTAAGCTTACGTCGATCTTCCTCGTCATATTAGTTCGCCTTGAACAACAAGCTTGATTTCTAGTTTGTGCCTTCCCCTTGGTTCCATTAACCTATCGCTTCATCATTCCCTTGACTTGATGTCATCGCCGATTGATTACATCTTCGGGGAGCCTCTTGACAACATTGGCCATGAACATCATCAACATTTTGACTCCTTCCAGGATATCAATGGAATTCTTGATGATAAGTGCCATCCTCGTTCCTTGGTAATTTGGGTTACCATCGACAACAACCTTTCATTCCTTTCATCACAAACTTGATCAAGTTATGGAGTTCCTTGCTAACCAGCCTATGCTTTGTTCTACCTTGGAGTATTACCATCTTTTATGTCAAGGATATTGTGAGAATTTCTCCATCTCTTGAAAATTCTTGATATAGTAATACTTCTCGCCATCTCCATTTGTTTTCTGGTCCCCGTGTTGTCTCTAAACGAAATACCGACAAATGGTCTGTGATGTGTAAATTCTAAACTTCTAGCAACCCTAATGCTTTGAAGTTATTGGCCTATAGTTTCATTCTACGTCTATGGCTTAATGAATCATCATTCGAACATTGATCGTGCTACCTAGCCCATATTTTGGGTGCAGCTTTCCACCAATGTTTAATTGGGTATGTTTTCCTCGAGCATACCTCATTATATCATTCGATCTAGCTAATGTTATCTCCTTGTTCACATAGTTGTGGAAATCCATCTTTTGGAAATCTCAATGAATTGTCGCTGAGTCCATCAGCCACCCCCTCATCCTCTCCTTGATTTAATGATGAACTCTTGTTCCGGAACTCGCTTCCATGGTTTAATTCCCGAGAATCATACAATGTCACCTCGACAATTTGTGTTGCACCTTTCTTCTCAGGCATCCTGAGTCTAAGTTATCCTGACACCAATCAAATCTGAATCTCGGTCAGATATGATGGTTGGAACATATTTCCAAGAATTATAACATTGGCCTATTTATGACCCGGTAAGGTGATGACATGCCAAACACACCTGGCCGGAGGACCTATTGTTATAAGCTTTCCTTTCAGCAAGGTTAGCTATTCTTCCATGAGGAAATTGTAAGACTTATTCTATAAGTTATTCCTGATGGATCCTTTTGTTTCCAAAGTCTGATCTTCACCTGTTGACCATGTCAATGCTATCTCGAAGCATGTCTATGGTTCTCCGATTTTCAACAGGAACATTTGAAGCCCAATGCTAAATGTTTCCTGTTCAATTATCTAAACACCATTGTATGGGTTATGTCATGAATTTCCTCTCCCCTTACCTAAACGGTTTTCTACTATCTATCCTGTCATGGATATGATACGCTGCTTGTCCTTGGGAAGGATATACCCTTGAAATATGTGTTTAAACACATTTTCCTTTCCATTCTTCTGTTTAATGTGATAATCATATTTTCCTTTCCATTGTTTGGGTTAACCTTTCTGGTGGTCTATATGATCTAAGCAGTAATATTCTCCTGCTTATGTAAACACCTCGGTGTACAACTCTGTCAGTAAGACCCTGTTACTATTGTTGGTGACATTTCGGTAACCACCGATGGACGAGAACTTTGCCTAATGGTCCGCCTCGTTTCAACGAGCAGGAAAATGGTTCTCTTCGTCCCTCGCCCTTGGTACCGACGATGTTGCTGACATATAACTGACAGGCTACCCTCTCACATGCCTTGCTATCATGATCGTGCAAGATGTCACCGCCCTTCCTACTTTTAACCCACATGGTGGGCCCATAACCCACAGTTCCACAGGATCGAAACCTGACTCTTATGTACACCCCCTGTTTTCAAGGTTGTTCCTCGCACCTGGCCTCGTATGTAATTCACGAGCCACCTTCAGGTCTGATATCGGACACAATACTTATTCCCGTTGCTTTGACCCTTTCACGCCCTATAACCGGCATCGAACGATTGCCTGCCCGCTTGAAACTTCCCAGGTTACCTCCTTACTTTGCTCTCGATATTTTCTTAAGTTTCGATTCGAGGGTTACCTTTCGCCACCTTCCTCGATGCTGTCGACCCGATAGACAACCTTGTCGAGGCCCGTTCTCCCAGAATGCCCACCTCTTATTCTTTCGTAAGTACGATGGAGTTCCTGAAGAAAGGACGCCGACTTCATCATGATGACCGAAGCAGAGAAATGAAGACATCAATGTATTGGACCAGCCTCTTCCAGAAGTGCAACCAGGATGAGAAGACCCGTTAGATTCGTTACCAAACCTTCCCCCCTTACTCCCCTCTTAAATCTCGGGACGAGATTTCTTGTAGTGGAGGAGATTTTTAACACCCCGAGAATCATGCTACAGTAACTCCCTGTGATTAAGCTAATCATGTTGCTAAACAGGGCTTGATCACATATGAATCACATTCCTTTCCAACTCCTAGATCAAACTTCAATTAAATTTAAAAGTGGAAAATAAAACTTTTCAAATGTCAAAACTAAAATGTTCTAAAAGTGGCAAATAAATCATAGGTAATATTGGTGGAGGAACCAAGTCTTTATAAAGTGTTTAAATGCACCAAACTAATTAAATCAGTAGCTAAAACCATTAATTAAATGCCTTTTGTATTTTGTAAAATATTAAACTATATTATTTTGGGATGAAATTTTTGTGGTTGTGACATATTTGGTAACAACAAATTAGGTGCCATTTTGGTATTTTGCTAAAACAAAATAAAAGAGAAACTAGAAATAAAACAGAAAAGAAAAATAAATAAAAAGTAAAAAGAAAGCAAAAGGAAAGAAAACCCCCCCGGCTCCTCAAGGGCCTTGGCCCACTGGCCCAGCTGGCCGGCTAGCCCAGCTTCCCCCCCCCGGTCGTCTTCCCTGTTCCAGCGACCGCATCGCTACAGGGGCGAGACCCCGCCGGATCACCTCGCCGGCATCGCCGCGAGAGGATAAGGCCTCCACCTCCCGCGACGCCTCGGGCACCTCCACTCCCCTCTCTCTCTCCCCCTCTCTCTCTCTCTCTCGCCTGCGCTCTCTCCCCTCCTCGTCCGCCTGGGCCGCGCCTCTCCGTCACCGCTCACCGCACTCCACCGCGGCCACCGGCCGACCTTCGCCTCGCCGACGTGCCCCAAGGCTCTGCCTCGACCTCCTCATCCTCCCCGCCGAGCCACGCGGACCGGGACAGCCCCGCAGCACCACCGCGACCTCTTCTTCCTCCTCTGCCCCGACCCCGGCCGTCGTCGATTCGCTCCCCCGAGCCTCCCCCGAGCCCATGATTGCACACCTGCAGGCTCCCAGTGAGCCTCTGTTTCCTTCCCCCCTCCCTGCAGCACCCCGTTCGCCCGTAGCCGCCGCTCCACTGGTACTAGCACGCATCGCCGCCGACGAGCTTGCCTCCGTGGCCATCGCCACTGTCACGTGCGGCTGAACCTCGCATCGAGCTCCTAGAGCTCGTGTGAGCCTGAGCCACCACTAGCGCGCCTCCCCGTGCTATGCAACTCCGGTTCCACTGACAACCGACTCCGTTGTCCGCCGGCGATGACCTAGCGCACGGCACCGGCCTTTTCAGCTCGCGCTCGTGCCGTAGATCGACGCGGAACCTTGCTCCCGTTCGAACGCAACCAACCACCGTCGTTTTGGCCGCCGGACGGCGATTTCCGACCATCCCCGACGCGCGCCGCCGCGCGATTTCGATTTGGTCGCCGGAGCTCTCTCCGGCGCCGACGCCGACGTGGCTCTGTGGCCCCCGCCCCTGGGTCGCTGACCCGTGGGCCCCTGGGGCCCGGCTGCCCTGTTGACTTTAGTCAACTGCTGACTGGGCAGCCCAGAGCCACTGACAGGCAGGCCCCGCTCCTCTAATCAATGTTTTATTAATTAAAACTTATTTAGTAAACTGATTAGACACTGACAGGTGGGGCCTACTAGCTAATTAACTTAGTTTAGTTAAATTAACCACTGTTAATTAGTCCAGTCACTGACCAGTGGGACCCACTGGACCCACAGGTCAGTTTTGACCTGGTCAGCGTGTCTGTTGACCGCTGACGTCATCCCCACGCAATGCTGACGTCATATTCCTTTTCTGTTAATATAAATAATTCCAGAATATTGTTAAATCTTTCAAAAATCATATAAAATAATCCGTAGCTCGGATGAAAATGTTTTCTATATGAAAGTTGCTCAGAAAAATCCAACGAATCCGAATACGCGGTCCGTTCGTTTGTCACATGCCTCTAGCATGCTGAACATGGAACTTTCCCCTCCGGTCATGTGTCTGGCACAGGTCCGGAACCGGGAAAACATTCCCGGTTGAATTTCCCCCTTCACCTATTCGTGTAGACATACGTTAGGTCACACCCGACACGTCATATTACCACGTTATGCTTTGTGATGCTATGTTTGCTTTATATTTACTGTTTCTTCCCCCTCTTCTCTCCGGTAGACCCCGAGACCGATGCTGCCCCTGTGATCGACTACGTCGACGACAACCCCCTCCTTGCCAGAGCAACCAGGCAAGCCCCCCCCTTGATCACCAGATATCGCCTACTCTCCTCTATACTGCTTGCATTAGAGTAGTGTAGCATGTTACTGCTTTCGGTTAATCCTATTCTGTTGCATAGCCTGTCATTGTTGCTACAGTTGTTCCCCTTACCTGCTATCCTACTGCTTAGTATAGGATGCTAGTTTTCCATCAGTGGCCCTACATTCTTGTCCGTCTGCTGTGCTATACTATCGGGCCGTGATCACCTGGGCGGTGATCACGGGTATATACTATATACATTATATACATGACACATGTGGTGACTAAAGTCGGGTCGGCTCGAGGAGTACCCGCAGGTGATTCTGATGAGGGGGCTGAAAGGACAGGTGGTTCCACCCAGGTAGAGGTGGGCCTGGGTTCCTGACGGCCCCCGACTGTTACTTTGTGGCGAAGCGACAGGGCAGGTTGAGACCACCGAGGAGAGAGGTGGGCCTGGCCCTGGTCGGCGTTCGCGGATAAACAACACGCTTAACGAGTTCTGGGTATTTGATCTGAGTCTGGCCATTTGGTCTATACGCACTAACCATCTACGTGGGAGTAGTTATGGGTATCCCGACGTCGTGGTATCAGCCGAAGCTCTTTTGACGTCAGCGACTGAGTGGCGCGCGCCGGATTGGACTGGAACGCCACTAGGCTAGGTCTGCTTCCGGCCGCGTACGCAACGTGCAGGTGTGCATAGGGCGATGGGCCCAGACCCCTGCGCGCATAGGTTTAGACCGGCGTGCTGGCCTCTCTGTTGAGCCTAGGTGGGGCTGCGACGTGTTGATCTTACGAGGCCGGGCATGACCCAGAAAAGTGTGTCCGGCCAAATGGGATCGAGCGTGTTGGGTTATGTGGTGCACCCCTGCAGGGAAGTTTATCTATTCGAATAGCCGTGTCCCTCGGTAAAAGGACGACCCGGAGTTGTACCTTGAGCTTATGATAACTAGAACTGGATACCGAATAAAATACACCCTTCCAAGTGCCAGATACAACCCGGTGATCGCTCTCTAACAGGGCGACGAGGAGGGGATCGCCGGGTAGGATTATGCTATGCGATGCTACTTGGAGGACTACAATCTACTCTCTTCTACATGCTGCAAGATGGAGATGTCCAGAAGCGTAGTCTTCGACAGGACTAGCTATCCCCCTCTTATTCTGCCATTCTGCAGTTCAGTCCACTGATATGCCCCTTTACACATATACTCATGCATATGTAGTATAGCTCCTTGCTTGCGAGTACTTTGGATGAGTACTCACGGTTGCTTTTCTCCCTCTTTTCCCCTTTCTATACCGGATTGTCGCAATCAGATGCTGGAGTCCAGGAGCCAGACGCCACCGTCGACGACGACACCTACGACACTGGAGGTGCCTACTACTACGTGCAGGCCGCTGACGACGACCAGGAGTAGTTAGGAGGTCCCAGGCAGGAGGCCTTGCCTTTTCGATCGTTGCTACTTTTGTGCTAGCCTTCTTAAGGCAAACTTGTTTAACTTATGTCTGTCCTCAGATATTGTTGCTTCCGCTGACTCGTCTATGATCGAGCACTTGTATTCGAGCCCTCGAGGCCCCTGGCTTGTATTATGATGCTTGTATGACTTATTTATGTTTTAGAGTTGTGTTGTGATATCTTCCCGTGAGTCCCTGATCTTGATCGTACACATTTGCGTGCATGATTAGTGTACGGTCGAATCGGGGGCGTCACAGTCACGGTTGCGCCTGTGAGAGCTCTGGTATTCCTGCAGACCAGTTTCGACATTTATGGCCTTGTTCACCAAGGTGGTGAAATCAGCAAAGTCATGCACTAGAAGTGCGAGCTTGATGTCAGCTTGAAGGCCATCACGGAACTTCTCCTGTCTGCGTGCATCAGTTGCAATGTCTTCTTCAGCATAGCGGGACAAGTCCAGAAACTCCCGCTGATAAGCTTCGACAAATTTGTTGCCTTGGGTGAGGTTGCGGAACTCACGCTTCTTCCGGTCCATGACTCCCTGAGGAATGAAGCGGGCACGGAAAGCAGCTTGGAAGTCTGGCCAGGTGATGATTGTTCCAGCTGGCAGAGTACGCCGGTGGCTGTCCCACCATTGAGCTGGGGGTCCCTTCAGAAAGAAGGAAGCAAAGTTGACATAGCTGGCAGGGGCTACATCAGCAGACTCCAACTCATAGGTGATGTCACGGAGCCAGTCATCAGCATCCAGAGGCTGAGTTGAGCTGCGGTAGATGGTTGGGTTGAGGCGTATGAAATCTTGAAGAGTCACTTGGACTGACTGCTGGTTCATATTGGGGCGAGGGAATTGAGCCATCATATTCTCCATGAACTGGCGGTTCAGTTCAAGCTGTTGGATCATACCAGTCATGTACTCAGGTGGTGGTGGGGCATCGCCACCACGACCACGACCACCTGGTCTAACCATCCTGCTAATATATAACAGGGGTGGTTCAGCATTGAGAAATATTTGCAAAGACAAGAATCGTTCATGATGAAACATGCATAATGAAAGGAGCACGATAGCTACTGCATAGTAGTCGGCATAACTTACAAAAGGGGTCATACATAGAGTTCAGTACATAGAGTTTAGTACAAGGACCAAAACATCATAGGCGGCACACAGGCTCGCGGCGACTGCAACTAATACTACAAGCAAGTCTACATCAGTCCCAAGAGGTACTGTGGAGGTAATCGTAGCCCGACAGCTGGTAGTGAGGTAACGGATAGTCCTCCACGTCAGCAGACTGGGGGCCGCGGATACTCAGGTGTAGAGTCCGACGCTCAGGTGGCAGAAGAGAACCAAGTGCGGGAGAGTAGCCTCCCACCTCTGGCCAACCGATACCGTGGGGCATCACGGTCCTGGCTGGGTAGATCGCAAAACGCGGTACCTGTCCAGACCGGACAAAGGGGTGCAGCAGCGTCAGAGCACGGTAAAGGTGCTGACGGGTGGTGTACATCTCGTGGCGAAGAGCTCGGTTAGCTCGATCCAGCCCATCAGCATGCAGAACCAGGTGCTGATGGTAGAAGGGCTCCCGGGTGACAGTGGAGTAGGCAGCAGTGTAGTATCCCTCCGCACCAACATCAGAGGCGATAGCAATGTGCCTGAAGGGGGAGGTGTCCAACTCCCGATACTCTCCACGAAGACGTGTCAGAGCAGCATAGGCTGCATCGTGGACAGCCATATCGATGGTCACACCAACACCATGTGCGGTGTGCAGCACAGTAGTGGAGTCGTACTCCCGAGAGTAGAGGTGGACGATGGCACGGTACTGCTCCTGGTTAAAGTCCTGGTACTCCTCGTAGACGGTGTACTCAGGGTGCCAGCGATAACCCAGATAGGTCATCATCTCAGCTAGCACCGCAGGTGATCCCGAGGCACCAATGGCCATCGTGTGGCGAACAACCTGCCTCGTGGGTTCCATCTGAAAGCAAAGACGTTTCAAAGGAGTCGAATGATAGTGTGTGAATTGTTCAAAATACTATTCCAAGAAACAACTATGGCTTATCCATCTTAGGGGTGAACGCGGTCACGGGATCCTAGTGTTTGAGTTAGTAATTTCGTTTAACCCGAGTAGGAGAGAGTTCAGAGTCCCAGAGTAAAGGTCGAGGAGTAAAAGATCCTAGTACCACCCAATGGCGACGTGGGCCCGTAAGCCGCACAGCCATGTTAGTAAAAGTTTTGCAATGACTAGACTCGACTTCGGCCAAGGAGTGTGGAAGGGGGTTTCCTACAGGCAGTCGGCTCTGATACCAACTTGTGACGCCCCCGATTTGACCGTACACTAATCATGCACGCAAATGTGTACGACCAAGATCAGGGACTCACGGGAAGATATCACAACACAACTCTAAAAACATAAATAAGTCATACAAGCATTATAATACAAGCCAGGGGCCTCGAGGGCTCGAATACAAGTGCTCGATCATAGACGAGTCAGCGGAAGCAACAATCTCTGAGTACAGACATAAGTTAAACAAGTTTGCCTTAAGAAGGCTAGCACAAAGTAGCAACGATCGAAAAGGCAAGGCCTCCTGCCTGGGACCTCCTAACTACTCCTGGTCGTCGTCAGCGGCCTGCACGTAGTAGTAGGCACCTCCAGTGTCGTAGGTGTCGTCGTCGACGGTGGCGTCTGGCTCCTGGACTCCAGCATCTGGTTGTGACAACCAGATAGAAAAGAAAAGGGGGAAAAGAGGGAGAGAAGCAACCGTGAGTACTCATCCAAAGTACTCGCAAGCAAGGAGCTATACTACATATGCATGGATATATGTGTAAAGGGGCATATCAGTGGACTGAACTGCAGAATGCCAGAATAAGGGGGGGGAAGCTAGTCCTGTCGAAGACTACGCTTCTGGACATCTCCATCTTGCAACATTTAGAAGAGAGTAGATTGAAGTCCTCCAAGTAGCATCGCATAGCATAATCCTACCCGGCGATCCCCTCCTCGTCGCCCTGTTAGAGAGCGATCACCGGGTTGTATCTGGCACTTGGAAGGGTGTATTTTATTCAGTATCCAGTTCTAGTTGTCATAAGCTCAAGGTACAACTCCGGGTCGTCCTTTTACCGAGGGACACGGCTATTCGAATAGATAAACTTCCCTGCAGGGGTGCACCACATAACCCAACACGCTCGATCCCATTTGGCCGGACACACTTTCCTGGGTCATGCCCGGCCTCGTAAGATCAACACGTCGCAGCCCCACCTAGGCTCAACAGAGAGGTCAGCATGCCGGTCTAAACCTATGCACGCAGGGGTCTGGGCCCCATCGCCCTATGCACACCTGCACGTTGCGTACGCGGCCGGAAGCAGACCTGGCCCCCTTAAAACAAGCGCGAGCTTACGGTCCAATGCGGCGCGCGCCACTCAGCTGCTAACGTCAAAAGAGCTTCGGCTGGTACCACGACGTCGGGATACCCATAACTACTCCCACGTAGATGGTTAGTGCGTATAGACCAAATGGCCAGACTCAGATCAAATACCAAGATCTCGTTAAGCGTGTTAAGTATCCGCGAACGCCGACCAGGGCCAGGCCCACCTCTCACCTAGGCGGTCTCAACCTGCCCTGTCGCTCCGCCACAAAGATCCACCTGCGGGTAAACGAGCCGACCCGACTTTAGTCATCACATGTGTCATGTATATAGTATATACGTATATACCCGTGATCACCGCCCAGGTGATCACGGCCCGATAGTATAGCACAGCAGACGGACAAGATTGTAGGGCCACTGATGGAAATCTAGCATCCTATACTAAGCATGTAGGATTGCAGGTAAAGGTATCAACAGTAGTAGCAAGGATAGGCTATGCATCAGAATAGGATATCGAAAAGAAGTAACATGCTACACTACTCTAATGCAAGCAGTAGAGAGTAGAGTAGGCGATATCTGGTGATCAAGGGGGGGGGCTTGCCTGGTTGCTCTGGCAAGTAGGAGGGGTCGTCGACTCCGTAGTCGAACTGGGCAGCAGCAGTGTCGGTCTCGTAGTCTACCGGAGAGAAGAGGGGGAAGAAATAGTAAATACAATGCAAACATAAGCATGACGATGCGTGACATGTCAATGAGCGGTGCTAGGGGTGTCCTAACGCGACAGTAGGTGGTACCGGTGAAGGGGGGAACAACCGGGAGGTATCCCCGATGTTTCGCGTTTTCGGACAGACGGACCGGAGGGGGAAAGTTGCTAGTTCGATAGGTTAGGGAGGTGTGGTGGACGAACGGACTGTGTATTCGGATTCGTCTCGTCGTCCTGAGCAATTTCCATATAGAAAACATTTTCATCCGAGTTACGGTTTAAAAGATATGGATTTTCAAAGTTTATTTGAATTTCTGGAATTATTTATATTAAGAAAAATGAATTATGACGTCAGCATGAGGCAATGCTGACGTCAGCAAGTCAACAGGTCAGCTGACCAGTCAAACCAGACAGGTGGGTCCAGTGGGACCCACATGTCAGCCTCTGTTAGTCTAATACTTAATTAAACTAATCTAACAGTATAATTAGAGGGGTGGGCCCCACATGTCAGTGAGTGTTTAGTTAAACTAATTATTTTTATTTATAAAACATTTTCCTTTTCTTTATTTATTTTTTTAATTTCTGCGGGGGGGCCCGCATGTCAGTGACTGGGCCTGCCCAGTCAGCAGTTGACTGGGTCAACCCAGTCAACTGGGGCCCGTGGGGGCCACTGGCAGTGACCCAGGGGTGGCCCCAGGTGTGCCATGTCGGCGGCCGGCGCCGGAGCAACGCCGGCGACCGAAAACACGGCGGAGGCGCTCGGGACCTCGCCGGAATCCACGTACAGGGCACCGTTCAGGGAGTTTTTGGTCGCGTTCGAAAGCTACGGCTGCGCCGCGTCCAACGGTGGTGGTTGTGGCGGCAGGGGTGACCGGAATCGAGCGCGGCGAGCTCATCGACGGACGACCGGAGTCGGACGCCAGAGGAAAGGGCGACGCAGCATGCTAGCGAGCGAACGGAGAGGCTAGGTGGGACGTGCGTTAGGAGGCGAATGCAACGGGCGCTGGCCCGTGACCATTTGGTCACCGGAGGAACGCCAGCGACGAGCGCAGGCGGCAGCGCGTTCGGGCGCTCAACGGAGGCTATGCTAGGAGGCACGGGGAGGCACGGGCGCGGGCTCGTTGGTCTCCTGGGAGCTCCAGGAGTTTGACTACGAGCTCGGACGCGAGCTCAGGCCACGGTAGCCACGGCGGCGAGGTGATATGCGGCGGCGAGCTCAAAGCAACGGCGACGAGCTAGCTAGGGAGGCTCACGCAGTGCGAGGAGGAGAATGGAGGGAGGGAGGAGCTCACCGAGCGGCTACGTAAAGCCTGCGATAGCTTAGGAGCGCAGAGGTGGCCGGAGACGACGGCGGTCACCGACGCCCGAGGCGGAAGGGGGCGGCTCGATCCGCTGCCTGCGGTGCTCCCCGGTTTGCGTTCGTGGATGGGGACGAGGAAGCCGACGACGGTGGAGCTGCTGAACAGGTTGGCGAGGCGAGGCGAGGTTGGTTGCCGCGGTTGCGACGGCGGACGGCGACGGAGGCGCTCGTGATGATGGGGGGGAGCACGGAGCGGCGCGAAGGAGAGGGGATGAGGGAGGCGCAGGGGCCGAGAGTGAGCGGGGTGAGTGGGAGAGAGACCCGAGGAGGCGGGGGCCGCTAGCGCCCTTATCCTCTCGCGGGGTTCACCGCCGGCGAGGGGGTTCGGCGGCGACGCGCCCTGTTCCGACCCGGTCGGGGGAACAGGAAGGGGACGCGGGGGGGAAGGTGGGCTGGGCCGGGGTCGCGGTTGCGGCCCAGTTTGGGCCGGGGGGGGTCGGGGGTTTGGGCCGGGGGTCAGTGGGGGGGAAGGCCTGCTCCCTTTTCTGTTCTGTTTTGTTTTCTGTTTTCCTTTTATTTGTTTTATTTCCTTTTCTGTTTTATTTCATTTAAAGTATTTAGGCATTTTATAGAAATGTGTTTTCTCCACCATAATTACCAGTGTAATATTTGGCACCCACTGAACATTTTTGTTTGAATTTTTGAAAACTTTTATTTTCCACTTTAACTATGTTTGAAGTTTGAACTAGGAGTTTGACAAGAGTGTCGTTCAAATGTGATCAAGCCCTGTTTAGCAACATGATTAGCTTAATCACAGGGGGTTACTGTAGCATGATTCTCAGGGTGTTACAAATCTCCTCCACTACAAGAAATCTCGTCCCGAGATTTAGGAGGTAGAAAGAAACAGTGTGGGGTATTCTTCGCGCAGACGATCCTCTCGTTCCCAAGTGGCCTCATCTTCAGAATGGTGCGACCACTGGACTTTGAGAAACTTGATCGCCTTCTGACGTGTGCGGCGTTCAGCTTGGTCGAGAATGCGGACCGGATGCTCCTTATAGGAGAGGTCTTGCTGCAATTCGAGCACTTCATGATCCACAGCTCGGATTGGATCCTTGAAGCATCGGCGGAGCTGTGACACATGGAACACATCGTGAACCTGAGAAAGGTTCGGCGGTAGTTCCAGTTGGTATGCCACTTTTCCACGCCTTTCGAGAATAGTGAATGGGCCAATATAGCGAGGAGCTAGTTTGCCCTTGATCCCGAATCGGTGAGCACCCTTCATAGGTGTGACTCGAAGATAAGCCTTTTCGCCAGGTTGATAGACCATGTCTTTATGATGACGGTCATACTGACTCTTTTGACGTGACTGAGCAGTCTTGAGATTCTCACGAATAATGCAGACTTGTTCTTCGGCATCTTGGATAATATCCGGACCGAAGAGTGGACGTTCCCCAGTTTCTGACCAGTTCAGAGGGGTTCGGCACTTTCGTCCATATAACACTTCGAAGGGGGCCATCTTCAGACTAGCTTGATAGCTATTATTATAGGAGAACTCAGCATACGGGAGAGATTCCTCCCATTTCTTGCCGAAGGAAATAACGCAAGCTTGAAGCATGTCTTCGAGAACTTGATTGACGCGTTCAACTTGTCCTTGCGATTGAGGATGAAACGCAGTACTGAATGACAGATGAGTTCCCATTGCTTCTTGGAAACTTGCCCAGAATCTTGAAGTGAATAAGCTGCCACGGTCTGAACTGATAACCAATGGAATACCATGGAGTGAAACAATCCTGGACATATAGAGCGTTGCCAACTGGCTAGCAGTGATCGTTTCTTTGACTGCCAGGAAATGTGCAACTTTGGAAGACTGCCAAGAAATGTGCAACTTTGGAAAGCCGGTCAATGACGACAAAAATAGCATCATTACCTTTCTGCGATTTGGGAAATCCAGTGACGAAGTCCATCTCAACATGGTCCCATTTCCATTCAGGAATAGAGATAGGTTGCAGAGTTCCAGCAGGTCTTTGATGTTCCGCTTTGATGCGACGGCAAACGTCACACTCAGCAACATAACGAGCAATGTCTTGCTTCATACTAGACCACCAGAATCTCTGACGGATATCTTGGTACATCTTTGTACTACCCGGATGGATACTTAGAGGCGTATCAGGAGCTTCTTTCATAACTTCCTGTGTCATATCCAGGTTTTTCTCTGCGCATGGCACCACTAGGCGGCCCTTGAAGTATAGGGTGCCATCTTCAGAAATGGTGAAGAATGAGGGCTTTCCTTCTGCGAGGTAGCGCTTAATCTTGTGGGCTTCAGAGTCATACCTCTGTAGCCTTTTGATGCTGTCCTCGAGATCTGGTTTAGCAACTAGGGTATTGAGGGAACCCTGGGTAACGACGTGGAGGTTCACCTTGCCAAATTTCTTAGGAGGGGGAGCGAGTGCACCCGGAGGAACAATATGGAGGTTCAGCTTCCTGAATTCTTCAACAAGCGAGGGCTGAACTTTATGAACCTGGAGGTGGTTGCAGTAAGACTTGCGGCTCAAGGCATCAGCCATTACATTAGCCTTGCCTGGAGTATAGGAAATACCCAAGTCAAAGTCTGCAACGAGCTCCATCCATCTCTGCTGACGGAGGTTCAGATCTGGTTGAGTAAACAGATACTTCAGACTTTGGTGGTCAGTGAAGATCTCGCAACGATTACCGAGAAGGTAATGTCGCCACTGTTTCAGCGCATGAATGACGGCAGCAAGTTCGAGGTCGTGAACTGGGTAGTTCTCTTCATGAGGGCGCAATTGTCGAGAGGCATAAGCAATCACTCTGCGGTCTTGCATTAGGACACAGCCTAATCCTTGACGGGAAGCGTCGCAGTATATGACGAAGTCCTTCTTAGTATCAGGTGGAGCTAGAACTGGGGCAGAAGTCAACTTGTCTTTGAGTGCCTGGAAACTTTCCTGACATTTGTCTGTCCATTGGAACTTGACGCCCTTATGTAACAGGTTAGTCAGAGGCCTGGCGATCTTGGAGAAGTTCTCGACAAATCGACGGCAATAGCTGGCGAGACCGAGAAAACTTCTGACTTGCTTAACGTTCTTGGGAGGAGTCCAATCAAGAATAGCCTGAACTCGCTCGGGGTTGACGGCAATACCATCCTTAGAGATGACATGCCCCAGATAGGTTACTTCCGGTAGCCAGAATTCACATTTGGAGAACTTGGCATAAAGTTGATGTTCTCGTAGCTTTTCCAGCACAAGACGAAGATGTTCAGCATGTTCTTCTTCGTTCTTGGAAAATATCAAGATATCATCCAGATAAACCACGACAAACTTGTCGAGGTAATCCATGAATATGTAGTTCATCAGACGAGAGAAGGTGGCTGGAGCATTGGTTAAACCGAAAGACATGACGGTGTACTCGTATGAACCATAGCGAGTCACGAAGGCGGTCTTTGGGATATCCTCTTCGCGAACACGGATCTGGTGGTAGCCCAACCTCAAGTCGAGCTTAGAGAACACTGACGAACCCGCCAGTTGATCATACAGACAATTAATCCGAGGAAGAGGGTATTTATTCTGAATGGTAGCTTGGTTTATAGGACGGTAGTCTTGAACTAACCGGTTTGTCCCATCCTTCTTCTTGACAAAGAGAGAAGGTGCTCCCCAAGGAGAGCAACTTGGGCGAATGAATCCTTTGCGAAGAGACTTGTCGATTTCCTCCTTAAGCTCAAGGAGTTCATGCGGCGGCATTTTGTAGGGTCGCTTGGCTATAGGAGTGGTGCCTGGTTTCAAGTCGATGATGAATTCGACAGCTCTAGCAGGGGGAATCCCTGGAAGCTCTTCAGGGAAGAGGTCGAGGAATTCTCGCACGACGGGGATGTTTTCAATGCCCTCGAGTGGTGCAGCGTTCAATGCATTCAATGCATAGAGCCTTGCCTCGGCATTTTGCACCAGATGAGCTTGGTAAGCAATTATTTCATCCGAAGGGTGTAGCAGATGGACGGTTTTAGTGGCGCAAACTATGGAAGCAGTATGCGCTTTCAACCAATCCATACCCAAAATGAGGTCGATGTTAGACGACTTCAGGATAATGGGAGAGGCATAGAATTCCAGCCCTTCGATTTCCACGGGGACATCGATGCCAACCAAGGAGGTTTGACACTGTCCCACGGGGGTTTTGACCAATACAGAGGTGTTCATCTCCTCACATTTAACGTCGTGCTTGTATGCAAAATCTTCTGACATGAATGAATGCGATGCACCTGTATCAAATAAAACGGATGCTGGTACTGAATTTACGAGGAGTGTACCCATCACAGTAGCAGGCTGGTCTTGAGCTTCGTTGAGATCAACGTGGTTGGCATGAGCACGACCATAAGGCTTAGCATTATTGCTGCGGGGCTGGTTGTTACCACAGCCCGTTGCTGGAAGGGCAAGTTGATTCTGATTCTGATGACAGTCCCTGGCACGATGACCTGGCTGTCCACACTTGTAGCACAGACCATTATTGGGAGTGGGAACAGGAGCTTGGGATGGTGGAGCTGGAAGTCTTGACTGCTTAGATGGTGGTGGAGGCAGACGAGGTGCAGCATAGGTCTGCCTTGGGGCAGATGCATTTGGACGGTACATGCTGTTCGGGATCCATATCTTACGCTTCTGTGAGGGCGGGCCCGAAGATGAGCCCGTGTCACGGTTGCGCCTGTGAGAGCTCTGGTATTCCTACAGACCAGTTCGTTTCTTGTTTCGAAGTTGTCTTTGCCACCATTTGAAAATCCTACAACAACTTATATATGTAGGAGTCACATAACTTTTAGCAGTTTGTCATAACCTTTTGATTTATTACTTTGAATTTTCTCCTCCTTTGAAACTCAGAAATCATTTAAATAGGACATTAGACACATTATAATTGCATTTCCATCATTTCATTCTTCGAGAGTCGTCTCGACGGCCATGTGGAAGTCATAGAACAGCTTATCCACATAAATTATTCATGTTTAGCACCTTTACATAAACTTTTGATCTGTTGCCGATGATTTTTTATTGGCTAAACAAAAAACTTACTTAAATAGCATCATTGAGACATTCCACCAGCACTGCTTCCTTTGAAGCTTCGGAAGTAGTATGTTCGACCATATGGATCTCGTATAACAACTTATAACTAGTAATCATATAATTTCGTCACCAATTTTGTTACCTTTTGATCCTTCACTATAGATTTTCACTCTGTTTAAAACTGAAAACTTATTAATTAAGCGTCATTGACATATTCCAAAATCGTTTCCACCATTTCAAGCTTCGAGGTTTGTCCATGCATCTATATGCACCTCAGATAGCAAATTACCTATAGAAATCTGATAGTTTGATACATTTTTAACCGTTTTGATCCTTCATGGTAGATTTTTTATTTTTGCGAAACTGAAAACTTGTTTAAATTGCATTATCAACAAGTGATAGAAGCCTTTGTTCGTTTCTTGTTTCGAAGTTGTCTTTGCCGCCATTTGAAAATCCTACAACAACTTATATATGTAGGAGTCACATAATTTTTAGCAGTTTGTCATAACCTTTTCATTTATTACTTTGAATTTTCTCCTCCTTTGAAACTAAGAAATCATTTAAATAGGACATTAGACACATTATAATTGCATTTCCATCATTTCATTCTTCGAGAGTCGTCTCGACGGCCATGTGGAAGTCATAGAACAGCTTATCCACATAAATTATTCATGTTTAGCACCTTTACATAAACTTTTGATCTGTTGCCGATGATTTTTTATTGGCTAAACAAAAAACTTACTTAAATAGCATCATTGAGACATTCACCAGCATTGCTTCCTTTGAAGCTTCGGAAGTAGTATGCTCGGCCATATGGATCTCGTATAACAACTTATAACTAGTAATCATATAATTTCGTCACCAATTTTGTTGCCTTTTGATCCTTCACTATAGATTTTCACTTTGTTTAAAGCTGAAAACTTATTAATTAAGCGTCATTGACATATTCCAAAATCGTTTCCACCATTTCAAGCTTCGAGGATTGTCCATGCATCTATATGCACCTCAGATAGCAAATTACCTATAGAAATCTGATAGTTTGATACATTTTTAACCGTTTTGATCCATCATGGTAGATTTTTTATTTTTGCGAAACTGAAAACTTGTTTAAATTGCATTATCAACAAGTGATAGAAGCCTTTGTTCGTTTCTTGTTTCGAAGTTGTCTTTGCCGCCATTTGAAAATCCTACAACAACTTATATATGTAGGAGTCACATAATTTTTAGCAGTTTGTCATAACCTTTTCATTTATTACTTTGAATTTTCTCCTCCTTTGAAACTCAGAAATCATTTAAATAGGACATTAGACACATTATAATTGCATTTCCATCATTTCATTCTTCGAGAGTCATCTCGACGGCCATGTGGAAGTCATAGAACAGCTTATCCACATAAATTATTCATGTTTAGCACCTTTACATAAACTTTTGATCTGTTGCCGATGATTTTTTATTGGCTAAACAAAAAACTTACTTAAATAGCATCATTGAGACATTCCACCAGCATTGCTTCCTTTGAAGCTTCGGAAGTAGTATGCTCGACCATATGGATCTCGTATAACAACTTATATCTAGTAATCATATAATTTCGTCACCAATTTTGTTGCCTTTTGATCCTTCACTATAGATTTTCACTTTGTTTAAAGCTGAAAACTTATTAATTAAGCGTCATTGACATAATCCAAAATCATTTCCACCATTTCAAGCTTCGAGGATTGTCCATGCATCTATATGCACCTCAGATAGCAAATTACCTATAGAAATCTATAGTTTGATACATTTTTAACCGTTTTGATCCATCATGGTAGATTTTTTATTTTTGCGAAACTGAAAACTTGTTTAAATTGCATTATCAACAAGTGATAGAAGCCTTTGTTCGTTTCTTGTTTCGAAGTTGTCTTTGCGGCCATTTGAAAATCCTACAACAACTTATATATGTAGGAGTCACATAATTTTTAGCAGTTTGTCATAACCTTTTCATTTATTACTTTGAATTTTCTCCTCCTTTGAAACTCAGAAATCATTTAAATAGGACATTAGACACATTATAATTGCATTTCCATCATTTCATTCTTCGAGAGTCATCTCGACGGCCATGTGGAAGTCATAGAACAGCTTATCCACATAAATTATTCATGTTTAGCACCTTTACATAAACTTTTGATCTGTTGCCGATGATTTTTTATTGGCTAAACAAAAAACTTACTTAAATAGCATCATTGAGACATTCCACCAGCATTGCTTCCTTTGAAGCTTCGGAAGTAGTATGCTCGACCATATGGATCTCGTATAACAACTTATATCTAGTAATCATATAATTTCGTCACCAATTTTGTTGCCTTTTGATCCTTCACTATAGATTTTCACTTTGTTTAAAGCTGAAAACTTATTAATTAAGCGTCATTGACATATTCCAAAATCGTTTCCACCATTTCAAGCTTCGAGGTTTGTCCATGCATCTATATGCACCTCAGATAGCAAATTACCTATATAAATCTGATAGTTTGATACATTTTTAACCGTTTTGATCCATCATGGTAGATTTTTTATTTTTTTGAAACTGAAAACTTGTTTAAATTGCATTATCAACAAGTGATAGAAGACTTGGTTCGTTTCTTGTTTCGAAGTTGTCTTTGCCGCCATTTGAAAATCCTACAACAACTTATATATGTAGGAGTCACATAATTTTTAGCACTTTGTCATAACCTTTTGGTTTATTACTTTGAATTTTCTCCTCCTTTGAAACTCAGAAATCATTTAAATAGGACATTAGACACATTATAATTGCATTTCCATCATTTCATTCTTCGAGAGTCGTCTCGACGGCCATGTGAAAGTCATAGAACAGCTTATCCACATAAATTATTCATGTTTAGCACCTTTACATAAACTTTTGATCTGTTGCCGATTATTTTTTATTGGCTAAACAAAAAACTTACTTAAATAGCATCATTGTGACATTCCACCAGCATTGCTTCCTTTGAAGCTTCGGAAGTAGTATGCTCGACCATATGGATCTCGTATAACAACTTATAACTAGTAATCATATAATTTCGTCACCAATTTTGTTGCCTTTTGATCCTTCACTATAGATTTTCACTTTGTTTAAAGCTGAAAACTTATTAATTAAGCGTCATTGACATATTCCAAAATCGTTTCCACCATTTCAAGCTTCGAGGTTTGTCCATGCATCTATATGCACCTCAGATAGCAAATTACCTATAGAAATCTGATAGTTTGATACATTTTTAACCGTTTTGATCCATCATGGTAGATTTTTTATTTTTGCGAAACTGAAAACTTGTTTAAATTGCATTCTCAACAAGTGATAGAAGCCTTTGTTCGTTTCTTGTTTCGAAGTTGTCTTTGCCGCCATTTGAAAATCCTACAACAACTTATATATGTAGGAGTCACATAATTTTTACCAGTTTGTCACAACCTTTTGATTTATTACTTTGAATTTTCTCCTCCTTTGAAACTCAGAAATCATTTAAATAGGACATTAGACACATTATAATTGCATTTCCATCATTTCATTCTTCGAGAGTCGTCTCGACGGCCATGTGGAAGTCATAGAACAGCTTATCCACATAAATTATTCATGTTTAGCACCTTTACATAAACTTTTGATCTGTTGCCGATGATTTTTTTTGGCTAAACAAAAAACTTACTTAAATATCATCATTGAGATATTCCACCAGCATTGCTTCCTTCGAAGCTTCGGAATTAGTATGTTCGACCATATGGATCTCGTATAACAACTTATAACTAGTAATCATATAATTTCGTCACCAATTTTGTTACCTTTTGATCCTTCTCTATAGATTTTCACTTTGTTTAAAGCTGAAAACTTATTAATTAAGCGTCATTGACATATTCCAAAATCGTTTCCACCATTTCAAGCTTCGAGGTTAGTCCATGCATCTATATGCACCTCAGATAGCAAATTACCTATAGAAATCTGATAGTTTGATACATTTTTAACCGTTTTGATCCATCATCGTAGATTTTTTATTTTTGCAAAACTGAAAACTTGTTTAAATTGCATTATCAACCAGTGATAGAAGCCTTTGTTCGTTTCTTGTTTCGAAGTTGTCTTTGCCGCCATTTGAAAAACCTACACCAACTTATATATGTAGGAGTCACATAATTTTTAGCAGTTTTTCATAACCTTTTGATTTATTACTTTGAATTTTCTCCTCCTTTGAAACTCAGAAATCATTTAAATAGGACATTAGACACATTATAATTGCATTTCCATCATTTCATTCTTCGAGAGTCGTCTCGACGGCCATGTGGAAGTCATAGTACAGCTTATCCACATAAATTATTCATGTTTAGCACCTTTAAATAAACTTTTGATCTGTTGCCGATGATTTTTTATTGGCTAAACAAAAAACTTACTTAAATAGCATCATTGAGACATTCCACCAGCATTGCTTCCTTTGAAGCTTCGGAAGTAGTATGCTCGACCATATGGATCTCGTATAACAACTTATAACTAGTAATCATATAATTTCGTCACCAATTTTGTTGCCTTTTGATCCTTCACTATAGATTTCCACTTTGTTTAAAGCTGAAAACTTATTAATTAAGCCTCATTGACATATTCCAAAATCGTTTCCACCATTTCAAGCTTCGAGGTTAGTCCATGCATCTATATGCACCTCAGATAGCAAATTACCTATAGAAATCTGATAGTTTGATACATTTTTAACCGTTTTGATCCATCATGGTAGATTTTTTATTTTTGCGAAACTGAAAACTTGTTTAAATTGCATTATCAACAAGTGATAGAAGCCTTTGTTCGTTTCTTGTTTCGAAGTTGTCTTTGCCGCCATTTGAAAATCCTACAACAACTTATATATGTAGGAGTCACATAATTTTTAGCAGTTTGTCATAACCTTTTCATTTATTACTTTGAATTTTCTCCTCCTTTGAAACTCAGAAATCATTTAAATAGGACATTAGACACATTATAATTGCATTTCCATCATTTCATTCTTCGAGAGTCGTCTCGACGGCCATGTGGAAGTCATAGAACAGCTTATCCACATAAATTATTCATGTTTAGCACCTTTACATAAACTTTTGATCTGTTGCCGATGATTTTTTATTGGCTAAACAAAAAACATACTTAAATAGCATCATTGAGACATTCCACCAGCATTGCTTCCTTTGAAGCTTCGGAATTAGTATGCTCGACCATATGGATCTCGTATAACAACTTATAACTAGTAATCATATAATTTCGTCACCAATTTTGTTGCCTTTTGATCCTTCACTATAGATTTTCACTTTGTTTAAAGCTGAAAACTTATTAATTAAGCGTCATTGACATATTCCAAAATCGTTTCCACCATTTCAAGCTTCGAGGTTTGTCCATGCATCTATATGCACCTCAGATAGCAAATTACCTATAGAAATCTGATAGTTTGATACATTTTTAACCGTTTTGATCCTTCATGGTAGATTCTTTATTTTTGCGAAACTGAAAACTTGTTTAAATTGCATTATCAACAAGTGATAGAAGCCTTTGTTCGTTTCTTGTTTCGAAGTTGTCTTTGCCGCCATTTGAAAATCCTACAACAACTTATATATGTAGGAGTCACATAATTTTTACCAGTTTGTCATAACCTTTTGATTTATTACTTTGAATTTTCTCCTCCTTTGAAACTCAGAAATCATTTAATTAGGACATTAGACACATTATAATTGCATTTCCATCATTTCATTCTTCGAGAGTCGTCTCGACGGCCATGTGCAAGTCATAGAACAGCTTATCCACATAAATTATTCATGTTTAGCACCTTTACATAAACTTTTGATCTGTTGCCGATGATTTTTTATTGGCTAAACAAAAAACATACTTAAATAGCATCATTGAGACATTCCACCAGCATTGCTTCCTTTGAAGCTTCGGAAGTAGTATGCTCGACCATATGGATCTCGTATAACAACTTATAACTAGTAATCATATAATTTCGTCAGCAATTTTGTTGCCTTTTGATCCTTCACTATAGATTTTCACTTTGTTTAAAGCTGAAAACTTATTAAATAAGCGTCATTGACATATTCCAAAATCGTTTCCACCATTTCAAGCTTCGAGGTTTGTCCATGCATCTATATGCACCTCAGATAGCAAATTACCTATAGAAATCTGATAGTTTGATACATTTTTAACCGTTTTGATCCTTCATGGTAGATTCTTTATTTTTGCGAAACTGAAAACTTGTTTAAATTGCATTATCATCAAGTGATAGAAGCCTTTGTTCGTTTCTTGTTTCGAAGTTGTCTTTGCCGCCATTTGAAAATCGTACAACAACTTATATATGTAGGAGTCACATAATTTTTAGCAGTTTGTCATAACCTTTTCATTTATTACTTTGAATTTTCTCCTCCTTTGAAACTCAGAAATCATTTAAATAGGACATTAGACACATTATAATTGCATTTCCATCATTTCATTCTTCGAGAGTCGTCTCGACGGCCATGTGGAAGTCATAGAACAGCTTATCCACATAAATTATTCATGTTTAGCACCTTTACATAAACTTTTGATCTGTTGCCGATGATTTTTTATTGGCTAAACAAAACACTTACTTAAATAGCATCATTGAGACATTCCACCAGCATTGCTTCCTTTGAAGCTTCGGAAGTAGTATGCTCGACCATATGGATCTCGTATAACAACTTATAACTAGTAATCATATAATTTCGTCACCAATTTTGTTGCCTTTTGATCCTTCACTATAGATTTTCACTTTGTTTAAAGCTGAAAACTTATTAATTAAGCCTCATTGACATATTCCAAAATCGTTTCCACCATTTCAAGCTTCGAGGTTAGTCCATGCATCTATATGCACCTCAGATAGCAAATTACCTATAGAAATCTGATAGTTTGATACATTTTTAACCATTTTGATCCTTCATGGTAGATTCTTTATTTTTGCGAAACTGAAAAACTTGTTTAAATTGCATTCTCAACAAGTGATAGAAGCCTTTGTTCGTTTCTTGTTTCGAAGTTGTCTTTGCCGCCATTTGAAAATCCTACAACAACTTATATATGTAGGAGTCACATAATTTTTACCAGTTTGTCATAACCTTTTGATTTATTACTTTGAATTTTCTCCTCCTTTGAAACTCAGAAATCATTTAATTAGGACATTAGACACATTATAATTGCATTTCCATCATTTCATTCTTCGAGAGTCGTCTCGACGGCCATGTGGAAGTCATAGAACAGCTTATCCACATAAATTATTCATGTTTAGCACCTTTACATAAACTTTTGATCTGTTGCCGATGATTTTTTATTGGCTAAACAAAAAACTTACTTAAATAGCATCATTGAGACATTCCACCAGCATTGCTTCCTTTGAAGCTTCGGAAGTAGTATGCTCGACCATATGGATCTCGTATAACAACTTATAACTAGTAATCATATAATTTCGTCACCAATTTTGTTGCCTTTTGATCCTTCACTATAGATTTTCACTTTGTTTAAAGCTGAAAACTTATTAATTAAGCCTCATTGACATATTCCAAAATCGTTTCCACCATTTCAAGCTTCGAGGTTAGTCCATGCATCTATATGCTCCTCAGATAGCAAATTACCTATAGAAATCTGATAGTTTAATACATTTTTAACCGTTTTGATCCATCATGGTAGATTTTTTTATTTTTGCGAAACTGAAAACTTGTTTAAATTGCATTATCAACAAGTGATAGAAGCCTTTGTTCGTTTCTTGTTTCGAAGTTGTCTTTGCCGCCATTTGAAAATCCTACAACAACTTATATATGTAGGAGTCACATAATTTTTAGCAGTTTGTCATAACCTTTTCATTTATTACTTTGAATTTTCTCCTCCTTTGAAACTCAGAAATCATTTAAATAGGACATTAGACACATTATAATTGCATTTCCATCATTTCATTCTTCGAGAGTCGTCTCGACGGCCATGTGGAAGTCATAGAACAGCTTATCCACATAAATTATTCATGTTTAGCACCTTTACATAAACTTTTGATCTGTTGCCGATGATTTTTTATTGGCTAAACAAAACACTTACTTAAATAGCATCATTGAGACATTCCACCAGCATTGCTTCCTTTGAAGCTTCGGAAGTAGTATGCTCGACCATATGGATCTCGTATAACAACTTATAACTAGTAATCATATAATTTCGTCACCAATTTTGTTGCCTTTTGATCCTTCACTATAGATTTTCACTTTGTTTAAAGCTGAAAACTTATTAATTAAGCGTCATTGACATATTCCAAAATCGTTTCCACCATTTCAAGCTTCAAGGTTTGTCCATGCATCTATATGCACCTCAGATAGCAAATTACCTATAGAAATCTGATAGTTTGATACATTTTTAACCGTTTTGATCCTTCATGGTAGATTCTTTATTTTTGCGAAACTGAAAAACTTGTTTAAATTGCATTCTCAACAAGTGATAGAAGCCTTTGTTCGTTTCTTGTTTCGAAGTTGTCTTTGCCGCCATTTGAAAATCCTACAACAACTTATATATGTAGGAGTCACATAATTTTTACCAGTTTGTCATAACCTTTTGATTTATTACTTTGAATTTTCTCCTCCTTTGAAACTCAGAAATCATTTAATTAGGACATTAGACACATTATAATTGCATTTCCATCATTTCATTCTTCGAGAGTCGTCTCGACGGCCATGTGGAAGTCATAGAACAGCTTATCCATATAAATTATTCATGTTTAGCACCTTTACATAAACTTTTGATCTGTTGCCGATGATTTTTTATTGGCTAAACAAAAAACTTACTTAAATAGCATCATTGAGACATTCCACCAGCATTGCTTCCTTTGAAGCTTCGGAAGTAGTATGCTCGACCATATGGATCTCGTATAACAACTTATAACTAGTAATCATATAATTTCGTCAGCAATTTTGTTGCCTTTTGATCCTTCACTATAGATTTTCACTTTGTTTAAAGCTGAAAACTTATTAATTAAGCGTCATTGACATATTCCAAAATCGTTTCCACCATTTCAAGCTTCGAGGTTTGTCCATGCATCTATATGCACCTCAGATAGCAAATTACCTATAGAAATCTGATAGTTTGATACATTTTTAACCGTTTTGATCCTTCATGGTAGATTCTTTATTTTTGCGAAACTGAAAACTTGTTTAAATTGCATTATCATCAAGTGATAGAAGCCTTTGTTCGTTTCTTGTTTCGAAGTTGTCTTTGCCGCCATTTGAAAATCGTACAACAACTTATATATGTAGGAGTCACATAATTTTTAGCAGTTTGTCATAACCTTTTCATTTATTACTTTGAATTTTCTCCTCCTTTGAAACTCAAAAATCATTTAAATAGGACATTAGACACATTATAATTGCATTTCCATCATTTCATTCTTCGAGAGTCGTCTCGACGGCCATGTGGAAGTCATAGAACAGCTTATCCACATAAATTATTCATGTTTAGCACCTTTACATAAACTTTTGATCTGTTGCCGATGATTTTTTATTGGCTAAACAAAAAACTTACTTAAATAGCATAATTGAGACATTCCACCAGCATTGCTTCCTTTGAAGCTTCGGAAGTAGTATGCTCGACCATATGGATCTCGTATAACAACTTATAACTAGTAATCATATAATTTCGTCACCAATTTTGTTGCCTTTTGATCCTTCACTATAGATTTTCACTTTGTTTAAAGCTGAAAACTTATTAATTAAGCGTCATTGACATATTCCAAAATCGTTTCCACCATTTCAAGCTTCGAGGTTTGTCCATGCATCTATATGCACCTCAGATAGCAAATTACCTATAGAAATCTGATAGTTTGATACATTTTTAACCGTTTTGATCCTTCATGGTAGATTCTTTATTTTTGCGAAACTGAAAACTTGTTTAAATTGCATTATCATCAAGTGATAGAAGCCTTTGTTCGTTTCTTGTTTCGAAGTTGTCTTTGCCGCCATTTGAAAATCGTACAACAACTTATATATGTAGGAGTCACATAATTTTTAGCAGTTTGTCATAACCTTTTCATTTATTACTTTGAATTTTCTGCTCCTTTGAAACTCAGAAATCATTTAAATAGGACATTAGACACATTATAATTGCATTTCCATCATTTCATTCTTCGAGAGTCGTCTCGACGGCCATGTGGAAGTCATAGAACAGCTTATCCACATAAATTATTCATGTTTAGCACCTTTACATAAACTTTTGATCTGTTGCCGATGATTTTTTATTGGCTAAACAAAACACTTACTTAAATAGCATCATTGAGACATTCCACCAGCATTGCTTCCTTTGAAGCTTCGGAAGTAGTATGCTCGACCATATGGATCTCGTATAACAACTTATAACTAGTAATCATATAATTTCGTCACCAATTTTGTTGCCTTTTGATCCTTCACTATAGATTTTCACTTTGTTTAAAGCTGAAAACTTATTAATTAAGCGTCATTGACATATTCCAAAATCGTTTCCACCATTTCAAGCTTCAAGGTTTGTCCATGCATCTATATGCACCTCAGATAGCAAATTACCTATAGAAATCTGATAGTTTGATACATTTTTAACCGTTTTGATCCTTCATGGTAGATTCTTTATTTTTGCGAAACTGAAAAACTTGTTTAAATTGCATTCTCAACAAGTGATAGAAGCCTTTGTTCGTTTCTTGTTTCGAAGTTGTCTTTGCCGCCATTTGAAAATCCTACAACAACTTATATATGTAGGAGTCACATAATTTTTACCAGTTTGTCATAACCTTTTGATTTATTACTTTGAATTTTCTCCTCCTTTGAAACTCAGAAATCATTTAATTAGGACATTAGACACATTATAATTGCATTTCCATCATTTCATTCTTCGAGAGTCGTCTCGACGGCCATGTGGAAGTCATAGAACAGCTTATCCATATAAATTATTCATGTTTAGCACCTTTACATAAACTTTTGATCTGTTGCCGATGATTTTTTATTGGCTAAACAAAAAACTTACTTAAATAGCATCATTGAGACATTCCACCAGCATTGCTTCCTTTGAAGCTTCGGAAGTAGTATGCTCGACCATATGGATCTCGTATAACAACTTATAACTAGTAATCATATAATTTCGTCAGCAATTTTGTTGCCTTTTGATCCTTCACTATAGATTTTCACTTTGTTTAAAGCTGAAAACTTATTAATTAAGCGTCATTGACATATTCCAAAATCGTTTCCACCATTTCAAGCTTCGAGGTTTGTCCATGCATCTATATGCACCTCAGATAGCAAATTACCTATAGAAATCTGATAGTTTGATACATTTTTAACCGTTTTGATCCTTCATGGTAGATTCTTTATTTTTGCGAAACTGAAAACTTGTTTAAATTGCATTATCATCAAGTGATAGAAGCCTTTGTTCGTTTCTTGTTTCGAAGTTGTCTTTGCCGCCATTTGAAAATCGTACAACAACTTATATATGTAGGAGTCACATAATTTTTAGCAGTTTGTCATAACCTTTTCATTTATTACTTTGAATTTTCTCCTCCTTTGAAACTCAGAAATCATTTAAATAGGACATTAGACACATTATAATTGCATTTCCATCATTTCATTCTTCGAGAGTCGTCTCGACGGCCATGTGGAAGTCATAGAACAGCTTATCCACATAAATTATTCATGTTTAGCACCTTTACATAAACTTTTGATCTGTTGCCGATGATTTTTTATTGGCTAAACAAAAAACATACTTAAATAGCATCATTGAGACATTCCACCAGCATTGCTTCCTTTGAAGCTTCGGAATTAGTATGCTCGACCATATGGATCTCGTATAACAACTTATAACTAGTAATCATATAATTTCGTCACCAATTTTGTTACCTTTTGATCCTTCACTATAGATTTTCACTTTGTTTAAAGCTGAAAACTTATTAATTAAGCGTCATTGACATATTCCAAAATCGTTTCCACCATTTCAAGCTTCGAGGTTTGTCCATGCATCTATATGCACCTCAGATAGCAAATTACCTATAGAAATCTGATAGTTTGATACATTTTTAACCGTTTTGATCCTTCATGGTAGATTCTTTATTTTTGCGAAACTGAAAACTTGTTTAAATTGCATTATCAACAAGTGATAGAAGCCTTTGTTCGTTTCTTGTTTCGAAGTTGTCTTTGCCGCCATTTGAAAATCCTACAACAACTTATATATGTAGGAGTCACATAATTTTTACCAGTTTGTCATAACCTTTTGATTTATTAATTTGAATTTTCTCCTCCTTTGAAACTCAGAAATCATTTAATTAGGACATTAGACACATTATAATTGCATTTCCATCATTTCATTCTTCGAGAGTCGTCTCGACGGCCATGTGGAAGTCATAGAACAGCTTATCCACATAAATTATTCATGTTTAGCACCTTTACATAAACTTTTGATCTGTTGCCGATGATTTTTTATTGGCTAAACAAAAAACTTACTTAAATAGCATCATTGAGACATTCCACCAGCATTGCTTCCTTTGAAGCTTCGGAAGTAGTATGCTCGACCATATGGATCTCGTATAACAACTTATAACTAGTAATCATATAATTTCGTCAGCAATTTTGTTGCCTTTTGATCCTTCACTATAGATTTTCACTTTGTTTAAAGCTGAAAACTTATTAATTAAGCGTCATTGACATATTCCAAAATCGTTTCCACCATTTCAAGCTTCGAGGTTTGTCCATGCATCTATATGCACCTCAGATAGCAAATTACCTATAGAAATCTGATAGTTTGATACATTTTTAACCGTTTTGATCCTTCATGGTAGATTCTTTATTTTTGCGAAACTGAAAACTTGTTTAAATTGCATTATCATCAAGTGATAGAAG
>NW_025228430.1:55117-59430 GCF_018294505.1 Triticum aestivum | reverse complement strand
ATGGGCCAAGGGGAGGGGGCAAACCAGCCCACTAAGGGGTTGAGCGCCTCCCTCACCCCATCTCACGTAACCAGGAGGGTTGGGGGCGCCCCTCTAGGGTTCCATCCACCCGACTTGGGGGGCAAGTCACCCTAGGGGAGATTCCATCTGCCCTGGCCGCCGCCCCCCCTAGGGAAAACCCTAGGGATGCCACCCCTCCTCCCTTCCCCTATATATAGATAGAGAGGTAGAGAGAGGGCAGCCGCACCTGATGAAGCTATGTACCTAGGGTAGGGCCATGGACCTGTCCAAACTACCCTACCCAAGGACATCTCTTGAAGAAACCACCTGTCAATCGACCCAGAAGTGTTCCACTCGACTGGCTCGAAGACACTCGACAATGAAGCCAACCACTCGACCATGAAGCCAACCACTCGACAGCTAGGATATCTAAAGTCACTCTGCATGCAAACAGTCGGTCATTAAGTAGCTTTTATGGTCATCATAGCACTTTATGTGTAGCGTTACCAGTAACACCCAATCTTAATGTATCTTAAACCCTGCATAACTAAGGGCCGGAGGGGTCTGGCGGACTCTATATAAGCCACCCCCCTCAGTGTAAAGGGTTCGCACCCCTGTAACTCATACACATATAATCCAGTCGACCGCCTCCGGGCTCCGATACGTAGGGCTGTTACTTCCTCCGAGAAGGGCATGAACTCGTAAATCCCTCGCGTATACAACTACTCCATAGCTAGGATCTTGCCTCTCCATACCTACCCCCCCTACACTACTGTCAGACTTAGAACCACGACAGTTGGCGCCCATCGTGAGGTAGGTGTCTTAGCGACTTACTGGAGAAGTTGCAATTTTTTCCGATCTCCTTCATCATGGTTTCAGGCGGAGTTTTGGTTGAGGGCCGCGAGATCCGTCTCGGCGCGCTCATGTTCGTCGCCGCCGACTCTGCTTGGCTTCAGGAGGCTCCGCTCACCATCGACGCGCTCCCAGTCCGTGGAGCGACGCACTTTCGCGCGTGCGTCCGCGACGTCCTCCTGCGGCAGCCGTCGACCCAGTATAGGTCGGTCTTTGTGTCGTCCTCCCCCCTGTTTCCCGCCGGCGCAAACGCTCCGGTCGGTCGAGGCTTCAGCGGTGGGTGAGACACGCGGTGGCTCACCAATCGGCCACCCCCCAAGTCGCGACAATCGAGCCCGACGAATCTCTCTACGGCTTGTTCGACCTGTCGACTGGCTCCACAGAGACTGCATCCGAGTGCGACAGCAGCGATCCAGTGGCGGAGGTCCTGATGGTCGACGGACTACGCGGTCCTCCCGGTTTTCCTGGCGCCGACGGAGGCGACGGCGGAGGCGATCCGTCGCATGCCCATGAGGAGTATCTCCCCGCGCCCCTCACTTCGCTGCATAGGGAAGAACTTTGCCGCCGGAACATGGATGCGCTTCATACTCCTATCGTTGGAGAAACTCCCGAGGCTCGTGCCTTAGAGGATGCGCGCTTGGCCAACTTGGCTGAGCGCGCTCGACTGGAGAACCTTCAGCAAGCACTCGACGAGCGTGCGCGGCAACGGGTACCGGATTCCAGTCGACGTCAACTCTTTCCACAACCGACTCAGGTATATCAAACTCCGATTCAGAATTTAGCAGTTGCGGCCCGTATAGCAGAGTCCATTCAGCCTTCCCAGTCAGAGGTTGGCAGAGGCTTGTTGCAGATCAGAGATTTACTCAGGGCAGCAGGAGATCAAATTCAGCTATATCGCAGTCGCGGATTAGGATTCACAGCAAATCCGTAGTTGCAAATACAGTCCAGTCGGCTCATAGCCCCAGATCGCCCCCGAGGCGTGAGGGACGTGGAGACCAGCATGATCAGTACAAGAACAGTGAGCAGTATGATCACCGAATCGATCGCGATGATCGACGTCGAGTGCCCACCCCTCCCCCAAGGGGTGGATCGTACGCGCCTCGACAACAAGATGATAGACGCCATCACAGTGTTGGGCAAAGGATTCCAGTCGACCCCAAAGAACCAGGCTTTGATGCGAGATCCATTATCGTTCAAGGTTTGGTCGACAGGAACAGAGCTCACCGAGAGGGTCACGACAGAGATGTACCCACCAGCAGCAGAGTGCACGTCTCAGGACCAGAGTGTTTTAGCAGAGCCATCAGGGCCGCGGTGATTCCTCCCAACTTCAGGTTGGCGACTTGAGTCAGTAAGTTCACTGGTGAGTCCAAGCCTGACACTTGGCTTGAGGACTACCGAGTGGCTGTTCAGATTGGCGGCGGCAATGATGAGGTGGCCATGAAACATCTGCCTCTTATGTTGGAGGGCTCGGCCAGAGCATGGTTGAATCAGTTAGCATCCAGCAGCATTTACACTTGGGAAGATCTTTCCCGAATGTTTGTTAGAACGTTTAAAGGAACTTGCAAGCGACCAGCAGGACTGACAGAGCTGCAAACTTGTGTGCAGAAGTCGAATGAGACTTTGAGAGATTACATCCAGAGATGGATCACATTGCATCACACGGTAGAGAATGTATCTGATCACCAGGCAGTTTGTGCCTTCAAGGAAGGCGTTAAGTACAGAGAGCTAAACCTGAAATTTGGTCGAACCAGAGACATGTCTCTGAGTCGAATGATGGAGATAGCTACCAAGTATGCCAATGGTGAAGAAGAGGATCGGCTCCGGAGTGGCAAGCACAAGTCAGTCGCCCACGAAACCAGAGGAGGGAACTCCAGTCGGAAGCAGAAGCGGAAAGCTGAGCCAGCTGCTCCTGGAGAAGCCTTGGCCGTGACTCAAGGAAAGTTTAAAGGGAAGCCTAAAGGGTCTTGGAACCCTAAGAAGGTGAAAGACAAGGAAGGAAATGACGTGATGGATTTGCCGTGCCATGTCCACACGAAAAAAGATGAGGAGGGTAAATTCATTTACCCGAAACATACCACTCGACAGTGTCGGCTCTTGATCCAGCAATTCCAGGTGAAACAGCCCAAAGATAAGGAAAATGAGTCGGACAAAGTTGAGGACAAGGAGGATAGTGATGATGGATATCCCCAGGTCAATTCCACTCTGGTGACTTTTGCTAACGTTGAGAGCAAAAGTCGATTGAAAGTTATCAACCGAGAAGTGAATATGGTTGCTCCGGAGACACCCAATTATCTGAAATGGTCTCAAACCGCCATCACACTCGACTAGTCTGATCACCCGACACACATAGCCACCCCTGGGAGGCAAGCTCTAGTGGTCGACCCAGTCGTCGAAGGCACTCATTTGACTAAAGTTTTGATGGATGGTGGCAGTAGCCTGAACATTATGTACGTAGAGACGTTGAAGGGGATGGGCATTCCGATGTCCAGACTCAGTACCAGCAACATGAGTTTCTATGGAGTCATTCCTGGAAAGAAGGCTGCGTTACTCGGTCAGATTGCTCTTGATGTGGTTTTCGGTGATTCCAAAAATCACCGCAAAGAAAAGTTGACATTTGAAGTTGTGGATTTCCAGAGTGCCTATCACGCTATTTTGGGCAGGCCAGCTTATGCACGTTTTATGGCTCGACCATGTTACGTGTACCTCAAATTGAAGATGCCTGGCCCCAAAGGTGTGATCACCATCACTGGCAATCGGAAGAAGGCGGAAGAGTGCTTTCAGAAAGGCTCAAAGATCGCTGATGCTCAGATGGCAGCGGAAGAGTGGCAGGAATACCAGAAAACCGCAAACCTGAGTGATTTGTTGTGAGTCAAGAAGCCCGCTATAGAATCAGCGTTTCAGTCGTCTGGTGAGACGAAACCGATTCACATTCACCCGACCGACCCCAATGCTGCTCCGACTCATATCTCTACAACGCTCGACTCCAAATAGGAAGAAGCGCTCATCCAGGTCCTCCGTGAGAACTGGGACATCTTCGCATGGAAACCTTCTGACATGCTGGGTGTTCCCAGGGGGCTGGCTGAGCATCGTCTACGAGTCGACTCAAAAGTGAAACCTGTTAAAAAACATCTTCGACGGTCCGCCGTCCAGAAAAGAAAAGCTATTGGCGGGAGGTGGCTCGGCTCTTAGCAGCAGAGTTTATCCGAGAGATTTACCACTCCGAGTGGCTCGCCAATGTTGTCATGGTCCCCAAGAAGGACAAGTCACTTCGCATGTGCATTGACTTCAAACATATCAATCGGGCCTGCCCGAAAGATCATTTTCCTCTCCCCCGCATCGACCAAATAGTTGACTCGACTGCGGGATGTGAGCGCTTGTCTTTCTTAGGCGCTTATTCCGGTTACCATCAGATCCGTCTGTATGGACCCGATGAGATCCAAACAGCTTTCATCACCCCATTC
>NW_025228430.1:54562-55011 GCF_018294505.1 Triticum aestivum | reverse complement strand
GGTGCTTCTGTTATGTCACCATGCCATTCGGCATCAAGAATGCCGGAGCCACGTTCATGAGGATGATATCGTGGTCAAGTCACGGAAAGGTTCTGACCTGCTGACTGATCTTGCAGAGACATTTGCCAACCTCAGGAGGTATGATATCAAGCTTAATCCATCAAAGTGCACATTCGGAGTTCCTGGCGGAAAGTGCACATTTGATTCATCTCTCGTCTCGGTGAAAAGGCATTGCCTCTTACCGACTGATGAAGAAGTCACGCAAGTTCGAGTGGACTCCTGAAGCTGATGTAGCGTTTGCAGAGCTAAAAACCCTGCTTTCCACCCAGCCGGTGCTTGCTGCCCCGATCAGCAAAGAGCCTTTGCTGCTCTACATTGCAGCCACAGGACAAGTCGTCAGTACAGTACTTACGGTCGAGCGGGAAGAAGAAGGAAAAGCCTTTAAAGTT
>NW_025228430.1:36610-50475 GCF_018294505.1 Triticum aestivum | reverse complement strand
ACTGCTACCTTCTCCTTCGGAGCTACGCCACAAATACAATGTGTGCTCTGCAAGGACGATGAGGCACAGGTCGACTGCTACCTTCTCCTTCGGAGCTACTCCACAAATACAATGTGCGCTCTGCAAGGACGACGAGGTGCAGGTCGACTACTACCTTCTCCTTCGGAGCTATGCCACAAATACAACGTGCGCTCCATCCCGATCCGCAAGGACGCAGGTCGACAACGATCTGTGCTCCATCCTTACCTGCAAGAGCAATGAAGAGCAGGTCGACTGGATCCTCCCCCTCAGGGCCGCGTCTCAAGTGCTAAAGTGAATTCCGAGTGAAGAACAAAGTTCGCTCGAAGGCAAATGCAAGCATATTCAATGATAAGCCAAGTTCAGATAACATCCTACGGATTCAGAAGTGCTCAGGCAACAAGCCTGTTAAAGTTTATCGGTTACAAAACCACTCAGCATTCTGAGGCAAATTTAAGGTGAAGCACAACAGTTTTTCTTACTCCTCAGGTGGAGGACTGGAAGGCGCGACAAACTGGTCCAGGTCGATTCCATCAGCAATCCGAGTGGCAGCAGCAATGAAGGTCTCCATGAAAGATTGGAAGTCATGCTTCTTGGTATTGGCCACTTTGAGGGACGCTAGCTTGTCCTCTCACGCATCTTTGCAGTGAACACGAACTAGGGACAGAACAACATCAGCACCACACCTGGCAGAAGACTTCTTCCATTCTTGCACTCGACCTGGAACTTCATTCAGTCGAGTCATTAGAGACTCGAGGTCATTTTGAAGCGTCTCTCTTGGCCAGAGTGTCGTGTCGATTCGCGATGCCGCAACCTTCAGTCGAGCAAGGTAGTCGACCACACCAGCAACGCGAGACTCCAGTCGGAGCACGTTCATGGTAGCTTCATCCTTCACGAGATAGTTAATGGGGTCCAAGCCTGTCTCCACTCGACTGGTCTCCTCCTCAAAGTTTTGGCAGAATTCTATGAACACAATTCAAAGGTGAACCAGCAGTTTTACGATAAGTCGATGATTACAAATCAGTCGGGTAAGAGAGATTACCCTCAAGCATGATGAATAGCTTCTTGGCGAGCCCTCCCAGATAAGCCTCCAGATCATTCTTCTTCCCCACCAGCTCACCAGCCTTGTCATTCAGAGCTATCTTGTCATTCTTCAGACGGCTGACTTCCTTGTTGGCTGCGTCGAGAGCAACCTTCAGATTGGCGTTCTCCTCTTCAAGTTTACCGACTGAAGCTAGTTTTTCTTCCGCAAGCTTCGTTTTGTCCAAAGCTGCCTTCTATGCCTCGGCAAGGTCATGGTCCTTCTTCTTCAGAGCCTCCTTCAGTTTATCTGCAAAATGACAATGAGATCAGAATCAGGAATGGGCAGAAAGATACAAACAGTTGTCAAGTTCTCACCAACCATACCTTTTGCCTCGTCCTTCACCTTCTGAAAGTTCTCCTGAACAAGCTTCAAGTCAAGGTCGAGCTGGATATGTTTGTTTTCCAACTCAGTATAGCCAGCCACAAGTTTGCAAGATTTCTGCGAAGGATCAGTCGACAGACATCAAAGATAGGTTGCTTCCGAGTGACTTAGAGAAAAATCATAGCATTTCTAAGACTACAGCCGAATCAAAATATTCAATAGTAGTCTCGGGGACTACACCCAGTGGGTGCACTCAGCGTACCCCCACTGGTTCTACCGACTCGGTCCGACCAGTCGGCCGAAAGAGACAAAGAGGTTATGATCCTAAAACTATAGCTCTATAGCTAACTGCCAGCAGTTAGTCTTGGTCTCATCATGATCTACCAAAAAAAACAGGTTCTTCAGACTACAGTCGACTGCCAGCAGTCCACCATAGTCTCGGGGACTACACCTAGTGGGTGCACTCAGCGTGCCCCCACCGGTTCCAAAATTCCATTTGACATGGTCCGACCATACCGAGTGAAGAAGTTAGAGTGAAGAAATTCAAAATACAAGACTACAGTCGACTACCAACAGTCCACCATAGTCCCAGGGACTACACCCAGTGGGTGCACTTAGCGTGCCCCAACCGATTCAAATATTCAATCGACACACCCAGTGGGTGTACAGATGCAAAGATCTTCGGAAAGAAAGTCTTCAGATAGCATATCCTAACAGAACAAGCGGTGACCAACTAACCTGGACGTTGCTCTGAAGGGCTGAGCTAGCATCATAGGCTGCTTGGCTGGCTTCCCGGATCGCCTTCACCTGCTCCATCATGATCCCCGCCTGGCGTATAGCCTCCTTAGCAGCACCCGCTTGGTCCTCTGGGACGTGGTGTGTGGCGAAAAGGGAGGGCGGATCAGTAGTCGACGTTGAAGGCCGGACACTCGTCAGCGGCACAGCAAAGGACACGGAATGCCAAGTGACATCGTCATCCCCTTGAACCGATGCCTCAGACGCTAATGCAGTCTGAGTGGTCTTGCCAGCCGGCGCCTTTTTATTCCTCCTTGCCCTCAAGGGCACCTCGTCGTCATCATCAGGGAGATCAATGACATGGGGAGGAGCTACAGGAAAAATCCAAAGTTGAAATCGAAATCCAATCAACCAAAAGTAAAACCCTCAAAGAGTGTACCAAGGTTGGAGGTGGCAGCGTCTTCCATTTCCTGGTCTTCGTTCTTGGCGGAGGTCTCGGAGGTAGCAGCACTGCGGATTTCAGAAACCAGTCGGTTAGTCAATGAGTCGACCAGGAGTTCGTCCATGCTAAACGAGAAAACGTAAGTTCTGATGTTACCCGAAGATAGTGGGAATGGCTATTCTCATCTTGGGCAAGGCCTTCGCCGTCTTTGATGGCGCCGCTCGTGGATGCTTCGGCGCTTTCTCAGTCGGCGCCGGAGAAGCCGCTCGAGGGCGCTTTGTCAACTGCCCAACGGACGCGATCGCTTTGCCACGCTCACTCACGGAGTCGTGGATGAGCTTTGATCGCCTTTCCGTGCAAGGAGGATCGACTTCCTCCTCCTCCTCCTCTTCGCTAGATCCGTCGTCATCCTCTTCCCCACCACCATCAGATTGCCACTCCTCCTCACTTTCACCTCCGCTCGCCTCTCCCTCCTCGGCCTGTTCTTGCGCCCCATTGGGCGTCAAGTACATCTCAGTCATGGCCTAGAAGACAACAAACAAAACAAAAGTCAGTCGACTGATTTCAAGCAAACAGAATGAAGAAAGCAGGATCACAGTCGGAAATGCAGAATTGTACCTTGTCCACTTCGTATGACTGGTCAAGTGGAGGAATCCCCCTGGCTCCTCGAGGGTTGTCTTTGTTCCCTGTGATGCTCGCCAGCCACCACTCCAGCGTGGCATCGTCAATCTCCTCCGGGTGGATCCGAGTGGTGTCCTCAGTGCCAGAATACAACCACATCGGATGGTCTCGAGCTTGAAGCGGCTGGATTCGTTGTCGGAGGAAGACCTCCAAGAGGTCCATGCCGGACACCCCATCACGGATAAGCTGGACGACACGCTCGACCAGCACCTTAAATTGCGCCTTCTCTTCCGGGACCACCTTCAAAGAGGAAGGTTTCCTCACTCGTTCCATGGAAAAAGGAGGGAGCCCAGTCGACTGCCCAGGCGTCGGCTGGTCTCTGCGGTAGAACCAGGTCGACTGCCATCCACGGACCGAGTCGGGTAGGATCATGGTCGGAAAGGAGCTTTTTCCTCTCAAATGAACCCCAAGACCCCCACACATCTGAATCACTTGTGTTCTCTCATCACTCGGATTGGCCTTTTTCACCGTCTGGGAGCGACAGGTGAAGATCTGCTTGAAAATACCCCAATGAGGTCGACAACCCAAGAAATTCTCGCACAAAGACACAGAAGTAGCGAGGTACACGATGGTGTTGGGTGTGAAGTGGTGGAGTTGCGCCCCAAAGAAATTCAGAAATCCCTGAAAGAAAGGGTGAGGCGGCAACGAAAATCCGCGGTCGACATGGGTGGCCAAGAGAACACACTCACCCTCCTGAGGCTGCGGCTCGAATTCCTTCCCCGGGAGCCGTGCCGATCCATGGGGGATCAGTCCTCCATCGGCCACGTCGTCAAAATCTTCTTGATGAATCGTCGAGTGGATCCAGTCGCCCTGGATCCAGCCCTGCGGCAGGCCGGCCCTCGATGAAGACCCGCCTCGACTGGTCGCCCTGCCCTTCGCCTTTGCCGTCGCCTTCTTCGCCCTCTCCAGGGCCGCCGTCTTCTCTTTCACCATCGCCCCCGGTGAGACGCGCGTGGGCGGCGGCACTGACACGGAGGCGAACGCGACGGATAAATCTGGAGAAGAGAGGAGGAAATGAGAACACACTGTTCAAAAAACCCTCGTCCGGCACCTTATATGAGGTTACTTCCGAGTGACTGACTTGTAGGCCCGGGCGATCCTGTCAAATCCCGCAACAGTCGCGCGCGCGATACATGGCATAAAAGGTGGCGCGGAGATCGAGGCATCCCTGCCTTATCCCCATCCGATTACCGTGGCCTCCTCCGCCCCGCGCGCTTCCCGAAATTCGAATCCCGCTAAATCCGCGGGTTGCAGAACAACTCGTCAGACGAAAGATCTCCTTCGCTCTGTCGCTCGGAGCTCTCCAAGTAAAAACTTCACTCGACGGATACAAAGAATGGATCAAGGCGACTGAAAAAGAAGTTGGTGCCGTCACCTAAAGTTCATTGATCCAGAACAAGATATACTCATAGCACGAGAAATGGGTCGGAAGAGTTCTCAACTCCTTCCCCACTGAAACCTCGATCCATTCGGGGGCTAATGATGAAGCTATGTACCTAGGGTAGGGCCATGGACCTGTCCAAACTACCCTACCCAAGGACATCTCTAGAAGAAACCACCTGTCAATCGACCCAGAAGTGTTCCAGTTGACTGACTCGAAGACACTCGACAATCAAGCCAACCACTCGACCATGAAGCCAACCACTCGACAGCCAGGAGATCAAAAGTCACTCTGCACGCAAATGGTCGGTCATTAAGTAGCTTTTATGGTCATCATAGCACTTTATGTGTAGCGTTACCAGTAACGCCCAATCTTAATGTATCTTAAACCCTGCATAACTGAGAGTTGGAGGGGTCTGGCGGACTTTCACTAGTAGAAAAGGGGGCATCAGTCCCGGTTCGTAAGGGCCTTTAGTCCCGGTTCTTGAATCGGGACTAAAGGGTCGTTACTAATGCCTCCCCCCTTTAGTCCCGGTTCAAACTGGAACCGGGACTAAAGGTCGCGGCCACGTGGAGCTCTACCTTTAGTCCCGGTTGGTAACACCAACCGGGACTAAAGGAAATTTTATGATTTTTTTTTATTTTTTTTAATTTTTTTATTTCAAATTTCTGAATTATTTTAACCTCTAATCTCTAATCACCACCCCTCATCACTGCTCAATTTATCCTCTAATCTCTAATCACCCCTCATCATTCCTAATCATCTAACTTCCCGAACGGTCACCCATCCTCCCACTCCCCCAGCCTGAGCACGCTTAACTTTCGGGTTCTATTCTCCCTCATTTCCAAGCCTGCACTTGTTGTTTTGCTGACAATAGTAAGATGTCAATCCTATTAACCCTCAGGAATTTTGCATGAGCATTTTACTGTTTGAGTTTGAAACTATTGTTTTAAAAAACAATAATTATTTAGTAACACTAATATTTCTTGAATAATTAGTTTGACCATTGTTTGACCACAGTTTGACCACAATTTGACCAGATTTGACCAAAATTCAAAATAACTGAAATAATTATTTAGTAACACTAATATTCTAGAATAATTAGTTTGACCATTGTTTGACCACAGTTTGAATTTTTTTTTGATTTTTTGCACTCTAGATCTTAAAAGCCCCGTAACTTTTTTTCTGTTAGGTTTTTGAGGATTCTAAAAATGTTTAACGGGGTTCCTCGATTAAATTTGGATGTAACTTTTCGAGAAGATGATTTTTCATATAAAAAACTTTTCCATCCGAGTCAGTATGCAAAAGTTATGCCCATTTTACTAAATTCTAGATAGATTTTGCAAATAAAGTCGAAATTCACATTTGCAAATTTTCCCAACAACTAGACCACATATCACATGGGAAACTTATTTTTATTATTTTTTTTGACATTTTCATCATTTTCTTTTATTTTTTTTAAAACTGAAAAGGCGATCCACAGGGGGGGGGGGGAGTTTGAAAATGTGACCTTTAGGACCGGTTCGTGCCATGAACCGGTACTAATGCCTCAAACCCCATTAGTACCGGTTGGTGGCTCGAACCGGGACTAAAGGTCTAACCTTTAGTCCCGGTTGTTGCCATGAACCGGTACTAATGGGCATCGCACCCTTTAGTCCCGGTTCGTGGCACCAACCGGGACAAAAAGGTCCAGACGAACCGGGACAAATGGCCCACGTGGCCCCTGGGCGCACGAACCGGGACTAATGCCCCCATTAGTCCCGGTTCTAGACTGAACCGGGACTAATGGGCTAACCCGGGGTGGACCAAAGCCCTCTTTTCTACTAGTGTCTATATAATCCACCCCCCCTCAGTGTAAAGGGTTCGCACCCCTGTAACTCATACGCATATAATTCAGTCGACCGCCTCCGGGCTCCGAGACGTAGGGCTGTTACTTCCTCCGAGAAGGGCCTGAACTCATAAATCCCTTGCGTATACAACTACTCCATAGCTAGGATCTTGCCTCTCCATACCTACCCCCCTACACTACTGTCAGACTTAGAACCACGACAACACCCTTGAGCACATCTCCATGCCACGACGTTTCCTCTCCTCCCCCTCGCATCCCTCTTCCTCTCTGTAGTGCTTAGCGAAGCTCTGCTTAGATTCCGCCACCACCACCGCCACCACGCCGTCGTGCTTGCGGTGGACTCGAGCTACTACTTCACCATCGCTCACTGGATCGAGGAGGTGAAGGCATCATCAAGCCGTATGTGTGTTGAACACAGAGGTGCTGTCCGTTCGGCACTTGGATCGGGAGTTCACGGGACGAATCGTGATTGGATCGCGAAGACGTTCGACTACAGCGACTGCATTTCTTAACGCTTCCGCTTAGCAATCTACAAGGGTATGTAGATCTAATCTCTCCTCCCATAGATGGTCATCTCCTAGATTGGATCTTGGTGAGTGTAGGAAAATTTTCTTTCCCATGCAACGTTTCCAACAACACCATGATTATGGTGGAGGGACCAGACATGGACATAGTTAACCTTAAGTTCCTACTTCTATGCTTTGAGACTATGTCGGGACTTAAGATTAATTTTGACAAGAGCGAGGTAGTGGTCCTAGGATACTCTGCAGAAGATCAACAGAGGATTGCGGAAACCTTAGCTGTAAACTTGCGGCCTGCCCCATAGCTTATCTGGGGATGCTGATGTCGGACTCCAGGATCTTGATGACGGAGTTCGACCCACTCGTTGGACGAGTAGCATCCCATGCGGAACTGCGGTGTGGACGGTTCACTTCTAAAGAAAGCAAAACTATCCTCATCGGCTCCAACCTTGCTAGCCTCCCCATGTATATGATGGGGATGTATATCCTGCCGGAGGGTGTTCATGCTTCCTTCGATAAGGAGCTGGGAAGGTTCTTCTCGCAAGCTGGCGATGGCCACCCAAAGTACCAGATGGTCAAGTGGGCAGACATTTGTCTACCTAAGGATCGGGGTGGGCTAGGCATCACGGCGTCTCGACGCATGAACGTCGCCCTCATGCTATGCTGGGTCTGGTGGATCTTGCGTAAAGAGGGTTGTCTGTGGCTGCATCTTATCCTAGCCAAATACCTACAGGGTGCGGCTCTCTTGGCGTGCTCCCGCCCAGATGGCTCCCAGATCTGGAAATCCATCCAGAAGATTAAGAACGAGATTCGCCTCGGGGCTACCTTTACAGTTGGCAATGTGAATGGTACTCAGTTCTGGCTCGACCCTTGGACGGGCAATGAGCCATTGCGTACCCAATCCCCTAGATTATTTGCGATCCGTACTGACCCATCTATCCTAGTGTCCGCGGCTTGTCTAGATGGCATGTGGAACATCGCATTCCGACGGTCATTTGGCCATGAGGAGGCTCTCGAATGGGATAGGTTGGGAGACGTCATCTTGGCGGAACGATCTCAGTCCCCGGACAGTGTCTTCTGGAGTCTCTCTCCTTTGGGAGAGTTCTCCGTTAGTTTGGCATATTAGGCGCTTTGCCGCATGTCAGCCGTATAGTGGATTTCCCCTCTGTGGAAGGCTCCTGTGCCCCTGAAAATAAAGATATTCCTATTGCAGTTGCTTCGGGACCGCTTGCCCTCGGGGACAGAGGTCTGCAAGCACAACGGCCCGGGCGACGGCATTTTCCCTCTCTGTAGTGTCCTGGAGACAGGCTCTCACATCTTGTTTTCTTGCACGGCGGCAAGGGCGTTGTGGAGCTTTGTGCGGGACACACTCGGGCCCGACTGGGAGGCCGGAGACCTGGCGGAATTCCTACAGGCCAGGGCGACCCAGACTGGGCACAAGCGCCACCTATTCTGGCTTATATTTGTTGGTGAATGTAGCAGAAATTCAAAATTTTCCTGCGTGTCACCAAGATCTATCTATGGAGAAACCAACAACGTGGGGAAGGAGAGTGCATCTACATACTCTTGTAGATCTCTAAGCGGAAGCGTTCAAGAGAACGGGGTTGAAGGAGTCGTACTCGTCGTGATCCAAATCACCGGAGATCCTAGTGCCGAACGGACGGCACCTCCGCGTTCAACACACGTACAGCCCGATGACATCTCCCATGCCTTGATCCAGCAAGGAGAGAGGGAGAGGTTGAGGAAGACTCCGTCCAGCAGCAGCACAACGGCATGGTGGTGATGGAGGAGCGTGGCAATCCTGCAGGGCTTCGCCAAGCACCGCGGGAGAGGAGAAGGGAGAGAGGTAGGGCTGCGCCAGGGAGAGGTCAAACTCATTTGTTGGCAGCCCCAAAACCCTCAAGTATATATAGGGGGAAAGGGAGGGCTGCGCCCCCACCTAGGGTTCCACCCCTAGGGGCGGCGGCCAGCCCAAACCCATCTAGGGTGCGGCCAAGGGGTGGGCCGTTCCTATATCTCTATATTTTTGCAAGAGGCCATGTTATTTTGGTATGCAAGGGCAGGCCTGTCAGTTGTTCCGTATGTAGATTTGTTCCCTTCTTGTTGGTGCACTATTCTCGAGTTTTTTGTGTGTTTCTTTCTTGCGGCCAGCTTGACCATTGTCAGTTTGTCCATATGTAGATTTTTTCCCTTCTTGTTGGTGCACTATTCTCGGGTTTTTGTGTGTGTTTCTTTCTTGCGGCCAGCTTGACCATTTACTCTGGAAGGAGTTACTCAACTAAAAAAGAGCGAACAAGTTGAGATTCTTTTGTCTTGTCTATATTGTTCCTACAATGTTGTTTGGGTTGATTTTCTTGCTTTTTTGTAGTTTGCGGAGAGAGTTAAGTAGTAGGGTACCTGTCTATGGTGGCGACCGCATGCTCTGCAGCCGAGTGTAGTTAATTTGATGGTTCATGTTACAAGAAAAATCATTCCTCTGTTTGTAGGTTTCAGGTTCCTTTTGTTGTGAGGTGCTCCATGGCCCTTTGCTTGGTTGCTCTGTGGTGAGGCAACAGAGATAATTAGCAGTCTTGTATACTAACCAGGAGAACATCCATTTCATGATTTTGGGTATTGGGTTCTCTTTGCTAAACCAGCTGCAGCTAGATGGGAGAAGTAGTAAGTAATATCAGGTGCATGATTTCTATCAGTCTGTATTCTAATGACTACTGATATCCCCTTTCCTGTAGTGTGGCACTGAATCAATAGTTATTTTTGCACAATCATGTGTCATGTTCCTTTATGAATCATATAATATCAAGAGACAACTTATGGAACTGTTCAGATTTTTATGGCAGCCCTAACTTCGCTAGGTAATAACTTTATTTGGTCTTTATCCAACTGGTTTTTATCATATCAAATTACTGCAGAGTGTACTGATTTTTTTGTCACCTAGCAACGGTGCCTTTTAGTTCAACTAGCAGTTTAAACCTCCGAAGGTTTAAGGTGAACAATGAGATATTTTTGGGTTTGTTTGAACTGTTGTGTCTGTCCACTTGAGTGCCTCCATATGTGGTTCTCCTGTTGCATTAGTTATATTTTTATTTTTGATCATCTTGCTCAAGACTAAAGTTTCACTACATGAAAAATGACTACTTTATTTTATACCATGTTATCCTCTTTCTCTTCCCCATAGGACAGCGTCTCGCCGCGTTCTCGATCCGGCGCCGCCACATATCGTGATTCTGGATCGGCGCAGGTTGTCGCCATGAGAGAGCCTGGCTGGTGTGGTCTTCATGCTGGGTGTGGAGAAGCACGGGAGGATGAGTAGGACGGGCACGGGGAAGGAGCAGCCAGGCCGGAGCTCCGGCGTTGCTCTCATCATGGTCGAATGGAGCCGGCTATCACTATGGGCTGCTGCTCGCCGGTCGTCGTTCCCCAATCTCAGTTGCTCATCTTCGGCTTCACCATCTTCCTCCCCTGATCGTGCATTTATTTTAGATCATATAATTATGCTATATCATATATGTTGTTTAGTTCAGACTTGTGCATGTGCATGCATTGGCATTGATTTAGACAGAGATATTGCATGATTTGTACATAGGAGTACGGATGATCTAGGAATAAATGTTTGAATACACTTAGTAGTGAGATTTAGGTAGAGGTTACCTGCACTGTTCTGTTTTATGTAGATTCTAAGCTGCAAAATCATACATGGTCCTGTCAGTAATTTGTTTGAGTAGTGAGTTTACGCATTTTCCCTTGGAATGTTTGTATGTGTGATCACTTGCTTTTAGGTTCCCAGTGGTATATCATGAGAAGTTTTTTACTTTGCACCGGGTGATCAACTACATATTTAGACGAATACACTATTCAAGACCAGGAACATTAAGATTTCTAATGTTGGTTTCCTCTTTCAAGATTGCGGTTTTCATAAGCCTTAGATAGCTAAGGTATTGTTCTCTCATCTCCTATATGGTGTCTAAGAAATACTAATGTAGACAATTCAAATTTTTAAAATACCTTCTGGCCAATTATGTGGGGAAGGTGCAGCAAGCCGGCCCTCGCGTTGCAGTAGAGTGGAGCTGGCAATTTTATGATCGGTCTCTAAATATTTCAACTTGCACAGTTTGAATTAGCTTCACATGGTATATAGTTTGAACATATGTATTCCTTAATTTTTCATATCAAAGGTTTAGAATTATTACCCTCAGTGCTAAAACTTGAAGTTACTAACAAATGCAAACGTTTTTGTTACAAAAGGTTTAGAATCATTAGCCTTGATGCTTGAATTTGGACCTTTCACCTTACTTGGGTAACATAGAGCCTAATGGCATATTGTCCAAATACACGTTCAAAACACTTTGGGTTTGACATGTTCTTTGTCCTTGATCAAACATAAAATTACTAAGAAAGGCAAATATTTCTCAACACGAACATGGTTTCAAATGGGTCTCTGCGCCATTTGGCGCACCGGGTCATCTAGTTATGATAAATGACAAACCAGCACAGCATACAACAGAGATCTTAAGCCATGTTTGCATAATAGGACTTTCTTTCCCCAGTTACCTTTCTTCTTTTGAAGAGAACAAAAGTGTCTGCATGTAGTTTCCTGTCACACTTGTTAAAAGAATCCAAGGATACTTCAACAGCATCCGACCAATATGTTCTTGTTCAAAGCCAGCCTAGCATTTTTCTGAAATAGGACAATATTACAATACTTACTTACTGTCTAGAGAAAAATGGTATTGCAGGTTCTAAAAGCGTTCACAAACATAAGGGTTCAATTGAGAATCATGTTCTTTAGTATCATGAATCCTTGGCTTGGTATCATTTTTCAACATCAGAAAGCATAATGGGAGGAAATGAGAGCAGAACTGATGCAATCATTAGCTTGGAAATTCCAACGTGCTTAAGGAAATCAATTAATGGCTTACCGAAAAAGGCTTTCGCCCGCTTTATAAATAAAGCAAACCACCTAGAGCAACACATACAAGGACTAGTTCAGCACACACACACACACCCAAGTCTCACAGGAAGAAGTACACAGGTTCTGCTGAGGGCACAGCTCAACAAGCCCTAACAAAAAGAAATCAGGACGGCCCGGAGTCAATTAATGGCTTAAGATGACTCTCCTCTGAGAAGAGAAGAAGCATTGGAAATGATTCGACGAGATAAGGAAATGACACATCCCCCTGTGCCAACATCTCAGACCACCATGTCCGGCCTCTATCTGCAGTTACATGGTTCGAGAAACCTAAATTTCAAGACATTTAATAACACCATGAAACTTCCACGAGTGAAATTCTTTTGCGAATGGGAAACAATAACTGTGACTGTGAAACTTACTTTTTCGAAAAATGACAGTGTACATTGGAGTGCCTCATCTGCAGGTACTGAGAAGTGCATATGCTCAGCATTCCGTCTGATTAGAGTTTCAGAACCACTGCCTGAACATAGCATTTCCTTCAAGAGCTTAACCCATACATGAACAAACCTCAAGTAATGAATGCTGCAATCTACTGCAAAACATAAGATAGCTGTATCTAGCAGTACCACATTTGCCAGAAAGAACAGATCTAGAACAGTCATAATCCATTCTATCATAATATCAGATGTGCGATACCACCGTTTACTAGTGCTTATGAAAATTTGCTACAGATTTTCCAATTTTGACTAGCAGGTAAAGGTTCCACTAATAGTTTGGAACTTTACGAAAAAGAAGACTGAGGCAATGGTTGTTTGGTGGCACCGGGTGGTGTTGTGTGGTCGCCAGCGAGCACCCCTTCCACCTATGTTCTCTACTTTTTTGTTAGCCGCAGGCCGCAAATATAGCGCAAACTCTAAACTCTGTTCTGTTATACTGAGTATCTCTTAGTCACTGGTCAGTGCCTTATATTATGTTTTAGTGCTAGAACATGACACAGTAGCTTGTTTTCTGGCATTCCATTAAATCAGATCAGGACTAAAATATATAGCAAATCCTCGAGTAGAATGCCTGTCATCAAGAGCATAAGTAAAGAGCATGGGTATAGAAATAACCGGAATTCCGAAGTTCATTCCTTGTTAAGGGAAGTACGTCTTCATTGGAGGAGTGTTGAGGCCACACAAGGTCTCCCAAGCGCAACAAATTAAAGGCTCACCCTATTCTCTCGAGTGCGCACCACAAAGACGGGCACCCGATCCACTATGCAGTGGCCTTAAAGGCGGCAACCGAAACGTTTACATAAGCTTGGGGCAATCTCCACAACTTAATTGGAGGCTACCAAGTAATTCCACAAATGCCACAAAGCTGCAAACCAACAAACCGTCTAGGCTTTGAAGGACCCAAGAGTAAAAGGTTCCTCACCTTTCACCAATCGAATCCTCACCAAGAACTCAAAACTGTGCACCAAATGCAATGGCAAGAACACAAGAAGTGCTCAAGTCCTTCTCTCCCAAATTCCACCAAAGCTACAAAAGCTTATGGAGGAATACGAGAGGAAGAACAAAGAGGAGAACACCAAATTACTCCAAGATCTAGATCCAATAGGTTTCTTTTTGTTATTCTATATTCTGGTTTTTATTCTACATTTTTTATAACTCAACAACGTTTTTCAAATAAAAATTTAACATTTTTAATACATAATCAACATTTTTACATACACATTTAGAAAAATCAAATGCTTGATTAACATTTTTCAAATACAAGATTAAGATTTATTTTATACATGGTCAACATTTTCCCTATAAACACTTTTAGCATTTTTCAAATGCTTGATTAACATTTTTTTCAAATATAATATTAACATTTTTCTAAAATATGGTCAACTTCTATGAACATTTAACATTTTTAAAATGCTTTATAAAAAAAA
>NW_025228430.1:13717-36088 GCF_018294505.1 Triticum aestivum | reverse complement strand
AAAAAAAATCAAATGCAATATGAACAATTTTTTGAATGCACGATCAATATTTTTTCTGTACACATTTAACAATTTCCAAATGCTTGATTAACATTTTTTAAATATTTTTTCAACATTTTGAAATACTTGATTAATATTTTCATATACGTGATCAAAATATTTCATCATTTTTAAATACATGGTCAACATTTTTCTATACACATTCAACATTTTTCAAATGCTTGATTAACATTTTTCAAGTACTTTTTTTAACATATTTTAAATTTATGGTCAACCTTTTTCACATCCATTTTATGTTTTTTGTATACATGGTCATCATTTTTTTCTATACACATATAATAATTTTTCAACTGCATGATTAATATTTTTTAAAATATTATGAAAAGTGTATTTTGTAATATATATGTTTAGAATTTTTGAAAGCGTAAACAAAGTAAAAAATAGAAATAAAAAATGAAAAACAAAAGGTCAAACAAAAAAAAAGGCAATGGCCTCGGCGAGCTGGGCCGACCCATTTAGGCCGAGAGCTGACTCTGTCTCGCCTGCAACGAGACATAAATGCGTGCAAGAAACCAATCAAGGAGTACTCCTTCGGAGCCCCGACAAGAGTCATTTGGGTGGGTTGGGAGCGCGCCACTTGGCATGCCCTCAGCTACCTCCACGTGTCGTGCTCTGGACGCTCTCTCCGGATTTTTTTTTCTATTTTTCTGTATGTGTTTTCATTTTTTCCCTCTTCTGCAAAAGGCACGATGTTGGTGTGAAACGACAGACCTCGAGGTAGGGGGTCCCGAGTTGTGGATCGTGGATCGATGATAACAAGAATGAGGGAGACGATCTTTACCCAGGTTCGGGCCCTCTTGATGGAGGTAAAACTCTACGTCATGCTCTTGTTATATTTATGGAGATGTATCAAGCACAGAGTTGATCTACCTCGAGATCGTAAGCTACGTTCTACCCCTAGGGTTAGGTGAATGTAATTGCGATGCGGTCCCCTCTACGTGTCGAACCCCTTGGCTTATATACTCACCAGGTACGACATCTAGGGTTACATGGTCGGTATCCGGAGGATCGCATGGAGGCGTCTGGGGATATCTTGTAGTATACATCATGTCTTCGGCAGTATGGTCTTGATCTCATCTAGGCATACAACTTCCAAAGTCTTCCTTAATGAGAATGTGAGCCCATTAGCCTAGCCCAAAGACTACGGGCCGACTAGGTCAGTACCCCCTAGTCCAGGACACCGTAGGTAGCCCTCGAACTAGTCTTCCATGCTGAAGACGACCTCCTTGAATTAAGTAACCTTGGATCCGAAGTCCTTGAATTGATAGATGAGTTCCCCTTTATTGGCAATCCGAGGTTCCTTCTCCGTTAAGAGGTTGTGTTGACCTCCTTCCTCTGGAGTAGCATTCCTTGGCCATGGCTTAGCCAAGCTCATCTAGCGCCCGAATACTTAGCCTCAAAGGCTGGCCGCATAGGTGTGAACAATGTGAAGGAAGTATGCCCTAGAGCCAATAATAAAGTTGTTATTTATATTTCCTTATATCATGATAAATGTTTATTATTCATGCTAGAATTGTATTAACCATAAACTTAGTACATGTGTGAATACATAGACAAAACATAGTGTCCCTAGTATGCCTTTACTTAACTAGCTCGTTGATCAAAGATGGTTATGTTTCCTAACCATAGACATGTGTTGTCATTTGATAAACAGGATCACATCATTAGGAGAATGATGTGATGGACAAGACCCATCTGTTAGCTTAGCATTATGATCGTTACAGTTTCATTGCTACTGCTTTCTTCATGAGTTATACATGTTCCTCAGACTATGAGATTATGCAACTCCCGAATACCGGAGGAACACCTTATGTGCTATCAAACGTCACAACATAATTGGGTGATTATAAAGATGCTCTACATGTGTCTCCGAAGGTGTTTGTTGGGTTGGCATAGATCGAGATTAGGATTTGTCACTCCGTGTATCGGAGAAGTATCTCTGGGCCCTCTCGATAATGCTCATCACTTTAAGCCTTGCAAGCAATGTGACTAATGAGTTAGTTGTGGTATGAATCATTACGGAATGAGTAAAGAGACTTGTCGGTAACGAGATTGAACTAGGTATGATGATACCGACGATCGAATCTCGGGCAAGTAACATGTCGATGACAAAGGGAACAACGTATGTTGCTATGTGGTTTGACCGATAAAGATCTTCGTAGAATATGTAGGAGCCAATATGAGCATCCAGGTTCCGCTATTGGTTATCGATCGGACATGTGTCTCGATCATGTCTACATAGTTCTCGAACCCGTAGGTTCCGCACGCTTAACATTCGATGACGATTTGTATTATGAGTTATGTGTTTGATGACCAAAGTTTGTTTGGAGTCTCGGATGAGATCACGAACATGACGAGGAGTATCGAAATGGTCGAGACATAAAGATTGATATATTGGAAGGCTATATTCGGACATCGGAATGGTTCCGAAGAAGTTCGGGTATTTTCCGGAGTATCGGGAGGTTACCGGAACCCCCTGGGGAGTTGATGGGCCTTAGTGGGCCTTAGTGGGAAGGAGAGGCAGCGGCCAGGAGGTGGCGCCCCCAAGCCCAGTCCGAATTGGACAAGGGGTTGGGGGTGCGGCCCCCCTCTCCCTTCCTTCCCCCTTCTCCTTTAGGTGGAAACCTACTAGGACTTGGAGTCCTAGTAGGACTCCCCTTCTCTCGGCATGCCTAGAAATGGCCGGCCGGCCTCCCCCTCCCTCCTTTATATACGAGGGCAGGGGGCACCATAGAACACACCAAGTTTTGCCTTAGCTGTGTGTGATGCCCCCCTCCACAGTTACACACCTCGATTATATCGTCGTAGTGCTTAGGCGAAGCCCTGTGCCGGTAACATCATCATGAATGTCGCCATGCCGTCATATTGATGGAACTCACCCTCATCCTCAAATGGATCAAGAGCACGAGGGACGTCATCGAGATGAACGTGTGCTGGACGAGTAGGTGCCGTACATTCGGTACTTGGATCGGTTGGATCGCAAAGACGTTCGACTACATCAACCGCATTACTAAACTCTTCCGCTTTCGGTCTATGAGGGTACGTGGACATACTCTCCCGTATTGTTGCTATGCATCTCCTAGATAGATCTTGCATGATCATAGGAAGTTTTTTGAAATACTGCGTTCCCTAATAGTGGTATTAGAGCCAGGTTTACGCGTAGATGTCTTATGCACGAGTAGAACACAAAGAGTTGTGGGTGATAATAGTCATACTGCTTACCACCAACGTCTTACTTTGATTCGGCGGTATTGTTGGATGAAGTGGCCCGGACCGACATTACATGATCGCGTTTATGAGACTGATTCTACCGACGTGCTTTTGCACATAGGTGGCTGGCGGGTGTTTTTTTCTCCAACTTTAGTTGAATCGAGTTTGACTATGGCTGGTCCTTGTTGAAGGTTAAAACAACACACTTGACAAAAAATCGTTGTGGTTTTGATATGTAGGTAAGTACGGTTCTTGCTAGAAGCCTGTAGCAGCCACGTAAAATTTGCAACAACAAAGTAGAGGACGTCTAACTTGTTTTTGCAGGGCTTGCTGTGATGTGATATGGTCAAGACATGATGTGATATAAATTGTTGTATGAGATGATCATGTTTTGTGACAGAGTTATCGGCAACTGGCAGGAGCCATATGGTTGTCGCTTTATTGTATGCAATGCAATCGCCATGTAATTGCTTTACTTTATCACTAAGCGGTAGCAATAGTCGTAGATGCAATAGTTGGCGAGAGGACAACGATGCTACGATGCAGATCAAGGTGTCGTGCCGGTGACGATGGAGATCATGACGATGCTTCGGTGATGGAGATCCTGAGCACAAGATGATGATGGCCATATCATGTCACATATTTTGATTGCATGTGATGTTTATCTTTTATGCATCTTATTTTTCTTACTACGGCGGTAGCACTATAAGGTGATCCCTTACTAAATTTCAAGGTACAAGTGTTCTCCCAGAGTATGCACCGTTGCTACAGTTCTTTGTGCCGAGACACCATGTGATGATCGAGTGTGATAAGCTCTACGTTCACATACATTTGGTGCAAGCCAGTTTTGCACACGCAGAATACTCGGGTTAAACTTGACGAGCCTAGCATATGCATATATGGCCTCGGAACACGGAGACCGAAAGGTCGAACGTGAATCATATAGTAGATATGATCCACATAGTGATGTTCACCATTGAAAACTACTCCATATCACATGATGATCGGACATGGTTTAGTTGATTTGGATCACGTGATCATTTAGATGACTAGAGGGGTGTCTATCTAAGTGGGAGTTCTTAAGTAATATGATTAATTTAACTTTAATTTATCATGAAAGTCCTGATAGTTATTTTGCATGTCTATGTTATTGTAGATCAATGGCCCGTGCCGTCGTTCCTTTGAATTTTAATGCTTTCCTAGAGAAAGCTAAGTTGCAAGATGATGGTAGTAATTACATGGACAAGGTCTGTAACTTGAAGATTATCCTCATTGTTGCATAGAAGAATTACGTCATGGAAGCACCGCTAGGTGTACCACCCGCGCCAGCAACTACAGACATTGTGAATGCCTAGTAGACGCGTGTTGATGACTACTCGATAGTTTAGTGTGCCATGCTTTACGGCTTAGAATAGGGACTTCAAAGACGTTTTGAACGTCATGGAGCATATGAGATGTTCCAAGAGTTGAAGTTAATATTTCAAGCAAATGCTCGAGTTGAGTGATATGAAGTCTCCAACAAGTTCTACAGCTCCAAAATGGAGGAGAGTAGTTCTGTTAGTGAACACATACTCAGAATGTCTGGGTACCATAACCACTTGACTCAGCTGGGTTTTAATCTTCTTGGTGATAGTGTCATTAGCAGAGTTCTTCAATCACTGCCACCAAGCTATAAAGGCTTCGTGATGAACTATAATATGCAAGGGATGAACTAGACAATTCCTGAGCTCTTCGCGATGCTAAAGGCTGCGAGGTAGAAATCAAAAAGAAGCATCACGTGTTGATGGTCAACAAGACCACTAGTTTCAAGAAAAAGGGAAAAGGAAAGAACGGGAACTTCAAGAAGAACGGCAAGAAAGTTGCTGCTCAGGAGAAGAAACCCAAGTCTGGACCTAAGCCTGAAACTGAGTGCTTCTACTTCCAAGGGACTGGTCACTTGAAGCGGAACTGCCACCGGTATTTGGGGGATAAGAAGGATGGCAAAGTAAAAGGTATATTTGATATACATGTTATTGATGTGTACCTTACTAATGCTCGTAGTAGCGCCTGGGTATTTGATACTGGTTCTGTTGCTCATATTTGCAACTCGAAACAGGGGCTACGGATTAAACGAAGATTGGCTAAGGACAAGGTGACGATGCGTGTCGGAAATGGTTCCAAGGTCGATGTGATCGCCATCGGCATGCTACCTCTACATCTACCTTCGGGATTAGTTTTAGACCTGAATAACTGTTATTTGGTGTCAGCGTTGAGCATGAACATTATATCTGGATCTTCTTTGATGCGAGATGGTTATTCATTCAAATCAGAGAATAATGATTGTTCTATTTATAGTAATATCTTTTATGGTCATGCACCCTTGCTGAGTGGTCTATTTTCGTTGAATCTCAATCATGGTGATACACATGTTCATAATATTGAAGCCAAAAGATGCAAAGTTGATAATGACAGTGCAACTTATTTGTGGCACTGCCGTTTAGGTCATATTGGTGTGAAGCGCATGAAGAAACTCCATGCTTATGGGCTTTTGGAATCACTTGATTATGAATCACTTGGTGCTTGCGAACCATGCCTCATGGGCAGGATGACTAAAACTCCGTTCTCCGGAACAATGGAACGAGCTACTGACTTATTGGAAATAATACATACCGATGTATGCGGTCCAATGAGTGTTGAGGCTCATGGTGGGTATCCTTATTTTCTTACCTTCACAGATGATTTGACCAGATATGTGTATATCTACTTAATGAAGCATAAGTCTGAAACATTTAAAAAGTTTAAAGAATTTTAGAGTGAAGTGGAAAATCATCGTAACAAGAAAATAATGTTTCTGCTATTTGATCATGGAGGAGAATATCTGAGTTACGGGTTTGGTCTTCATTTGAAACAATGTGGAATAGTTTCACAACTAACGCCACCTGGAACACCACATCGTAATGGTGCGTCCGAACATCGTAACTGTATTTTATTAGATATGGTGCGATCTATGATGTCTCTTACAGATTTACCGCTATCATTTTGGGGTTATGCTTTAGAGGCGGCTGCATTCACGTTAAATAGGGCACCATCAAAATCTGTTGAGATGACGCCTTATGAACTATGGTTTGGCAAGAAACCAAAGTTGTCGTTTCTCAAAGTTTGGGGCTGCGATGTTTATGTGAAAAAGCTTCAACCTGATAAGCTCAAACCCAAATCGGAGAAGTGTGTCTTCATAGGATACCCAAAGGAAACTGTTGGGTATACCTTCTATCACAGATCCGAAGGCAAGATATTCATTGCTAATAATGGATCCTTTCTAGAGAAGGAGTTTCTCTCGAAAGAAGTGAGTGGGAGGAAAATAGATCTAGATCAGGTAATTGTACCTTCTCCCGAATGGAAAGTAGTTCATCACAGAAATCAGTTCCAGTGATTCCTACACCAATTAGAGAGGAAACTAATGATGATGATCATGAAACTTCAGACCAAGTTACTACAGAACCTCGTAGGTCTTCCAGAGTATGGTCCGCACCAGAGTGGTATGGTAATCCTATTCTAGAAGTCATGTTACTAGATCATGATGAACCTACGAACTATGAGGAAGCGATGATGAGCTTAGATTCCGTGAAATGGCTTGAGGCGATGAAATCTAAGATGGGATCCATGTATGAGAACAAAGTGTGGACTTTGGTGGATTTGCCCAATGATCGGCAAGCCATAGAAAATAAATGGATCTTCAAGAAGAAGGCTGATGCTGACGGTAATGTTACTGTCTACAAAGCTCGACTTGTTGCGAAAGGTTTTCCACAAGTTCAAGGAGTTGACTATGATGAGACTTTCTCACCCATAGTGATGCTTAAGTCTGTCTGAATCATGTTAGCAATTGCTTCATTTTATGATTATGAAATTTGGCAGATGGATGTCAAAACTGCATTCCTGAATGGATTTCTGGAAGAAGAGTTGTATATGATGCAACTAGAAGGTTTTGTCGATCCAAAGGGTGCTAACAAAGTGTGCAAGCTCCAGTGATCCATTTATGGACTGGTGCAAGCCTCTCGGAGTTGGAATAAACATTTTGATAGTGTGATCAAAGCATATGGTCTTATACAGACTTTTGGAGAAGCCTGTATTTACAAGAAAGTGAGTGGGAGCTCTGTAGCATTTCTAATATTATATGTGGATGATATATTGTTGATTGGAAATGATACATAATTTTTGGATAGCATAAAAGGATACTTGAATAAGAGTTTTTCAATGAAAGACATCGGTGAAGCTGCTTACATATTAGGCATCAAGATCTATAGAGATAGATCAAGACGCTTAATTGGACTTTCACAAAGCACATACCTTGATAAAGTTTTGAAGAAGTTCAAAATGGATCAGTCGAAGAAAGGGTTCTTGCATGTGTTACAAGGTGTGAAGTTGAGTCAGACTCAATGCCCGACCACTGCAGAAGATAGAGAGAAATATAAAGTCATTCCCTATGCTTCAGCCATAGGTTCTATCATGTATGCAATGATGTGTACCAGACCTGATGTGTGCCTTGCTGTAAGTATAGCAGGGAGGTACCAAAGTAATCCAGGAGTGGAGCACTGGACAACGGTCAAGAACATCATGAAATACCTGAAAAGGACTAAGGATATGTTTTCATTTATGGGGGTGACAAAGAGCTTGTTGTAAATGGTTACGTCAATGCAAGCTTTGACACTGATCCCGATGACTCTAGGTCGCAATCCGAATACGTATTTATATTGAATGGTGGAGCTGTCAGTTGGTGCAGTTCCGAGTAGAGTGTCGTGGCGGGATCTACGTGTGAAGCGGAGTACATAGATGCTTCCGAAGCAGCAAATGAAGGAGTATGGATGAAGGAGTTCATATCCGATCTAGGTGTTATACCTAGTGCATCGGGTCCAATGAAAATCTTTTGTGACAATACTGGTGCAATTGCCTTGGCAAAGTAATCCAGATGTCACGAGAGAACCAAACACATCAAGAGACGCTTCAATTCCATCTGTCATCAAGTCACAGAGGGAGACATAGGGATTTGCAAGATACATATGGATCTGAATGTTGCAGACTCGTTGGCTAAGCCTCTTCCATGAGCAAAACATGATCAGCACTAGGACTCCATGGGTGTTAGAATCATTACTATGTAATCTAGATTATTGACTCTAGTGCAAGTGGGAGACTGAAGGAAATATGCCCTAGAGGCAATAATAAAGTTGTTATTTATCTTTCCTTATATCATGATAAATGTTCATTATTCATGCTAGAATTGTATTAACCGGAAACTTAGTACATGTGTAATACATAGATAAAACATACTGTCCCTAGTATGCTTCTACTTCACTAGCTCGTTGATCAAAGATGGTTACGTTTCCTAACCATAGACATGTGTTGTAATTTGATAAACGGGATCACATCATTAGGAGAATGATGTGATGGACAAGACCCATTCGTTAGCTTAGCATTATGATCGTTCCAGTTTCATTGCTATTGCTTTCTTCATGACTTATACATGGTCCTCAGACTATGAGATTATGCAACTCCTGAATACCGGAGGAATGATGACCCACAAGTATAGGGCATCAATTGTAGCTATTTTCGATAAGTAAGAGTGTCGAACCCAACGAGGAGTAGAAGGAAATGACAAGTAGTTTTCAGTAAGATGATGTCTGCAAGTGCTGAAACTGTAAGTAGCGAGTAGTTTGATAGCAAGATAATTTGTAACGAGCAAGTAACAATAGTAACAATAAGTATGCAGCAAGGTAGCCCAATCCTTTTTAGACAAAGGACAGGCCGAAACGGTCTCTTGTAACAAGCAAAGCGTTCTAGAGGGTACACGGGAATTTCATCATGTTGGTTTGATTTGTGTTCGCTACTTTGATAATTTGATATGTGGGTGGACCGGTGCTTAGGTGATGTTCTTACTTGAACAAACCTCCTACTTATGATTAACCCTCCCGCAAGCATCTGCAACTATGAGAAAAGTATTAAGAATAAATTCTAACCATAGCATTAAACTCTAGGATCCAATCGCTCCCTTACGGAATAGTGCATAAACTGGGGTTTAAGTTTCTGTCACTCTCACAACCCACCATCTATTTACTACTCCACAATGCATTCCCTTGCCAAAATATGGTTAAGTGTCATGTAGTTGACGTTCACATGACACCACTAAGGGAGTCACAACATACATACTATTAAAATATCGAACACATATCAAATTCACATGATTACTTGCAACATGATTTCTCCCATGACCTTGAGAATGAAAGTAACTACTCACAAATGATAAACATGCTCAAGATCAGAGGGGTATTGAATAACATAATGGATCTGAACGTATAATATTCCACCAAATAAACCATATAGTAATCAACTACGAGATGTAATCAACACTACTGGTCACCCACGGGCACCAATCTATAGTTTTGATACAAAGATTGAACGCAAGAGATGAACTAGGGTTTGAGAGGAGTTGGTGCTGTGAAGATGTTGATGAAGATGGCCCTCCCCAAGATGGGAGAGTTGTTGGTGATGAGGATGGCAATGATTTCCGCCTCCGGGAGGGAAATTCCCCCGGCAGAATCGCTCCACCGGAGGGCAAAAGTGCTCCTGCCCAAGTCCCGCCTCGAGAAGGCGGCGCTTCATCCCGAATGCCCTCCCCTTATTTTTTTTCTAGGTCAAAATGACTTACATACTAGAAGATGGGCACCGGAGGTGGGCCGAGGAGGGCACAACCCACCAGGGCGCGCCTGGGCTGCCTAGCGCACCCAGGTGGGTTGTGCCCACCTGGTGCGGCCCCTCTGGTAGTTATTTGCTCCAATATTCCTTAAATATTCCATAAAAATTCCCCGTGAAGGCTGAACTTGTTTGGAGTTGTGCCGAATAGGTAGCCTAGCGTAGCTTTTTCTGGTCCAGATTTCCAACTGCCAGAATTCTCCCTCTTGGTGTGTACCTTGCAAATTATGAGAGAAAAGGCATTAGAATTACTCCAAAAAGCATTATTATGGATAAAAACATCATAAATAATAGCAAGATGACATGATGCAAAATGGATGTATCAACTCCCCCAAGCTTGGACCTCGCTTGTCCTCAAGCGAAAAACGAAATCGAGAAAACGTGTCCACATGCTTTGAGGGAGAGGTGTCGATAAAAACAAAAATACGGACATAGAAGCATCATGTTGATTATTATAACAACAACAAAAATTGAACATAGGACTTTTATCATTGAACTTGCATCATATACTTCCCATGAATAAGTAACAGTTCATCATATAATCGAAGTATCAAGCAAAAACTCTATTAAAAACCAACAAACTATGTTCCCAGTCAACTTTGCAACTACAATTCATCATCTTTTCAGGAAGAGTCAGTTGTCGGAGCCTTTTAGCAAGTCCACATACTCAACCATCATATAGTCTTCCATGATTGCTAACACTCACCTCGTACCCATGAGCAAAATGTATCAACCGGACACCTAGAAAGATAGGGTCTTATAGTTTCGCCTCCCAACATACTCACCTCAGGAGGTCAACAATAATAACTCATGCTATCTATATTCAACTGGACATATGTGCCTAGATCTTTCCTCACCACGTGATGCTTGCCAAAAGAGAAAATAAAAAGGAATAGAAGGAAAACTTTGAATATTTGCATAAAAGCAAATACATAAAATTAAAAGATAGGTGCTACGTCTTGAGCTAGCGTTGGTTTTCCCCGAAGAGGAGAGGGTGATGCAGCAAGTGTAGCGTAAGTATTTTCCTCAGTTTTTGAGAACCAAGGTATCAATCCAGTAGGAGGCTCCTCAAAAGTCCCACGCACCTACACAAACAAATTGAGAACTCGCAACCAACACAATAAAGGGGTTGTCAATCCCTTCACGGCCACTTGCGAAAGTGAGATCTAATAAAGATAATATGATAATATAGATATATTTTTGGTATTTTATGATATAGATGCAAGAAAGTAAAGATGCAAATAAAAGTAGGTTGCAAGAAAATATGATAAGAGATAGATCCGGGGCCATAGGTTTCACTAGAGGCTTCTCTCGAGAGCATAAGTATTATGGTGGGTGAACAAATTACTGTCAAGCAATTGATAGAAAAGCGAATAATTATGACGTTATCTAGGCATGATCATGTATATAGGCATCACATCCAAAACAAGTAGACCGACTCCTGCCTGCATCTACTACTATTACTCCACACATCGACCGCTATCCAGCATGCATCTAGAGTATTAAGTTCATAAGAACGGAGTAACGCATTAAGCAAGATGATATGATGTAGAGGGATAAACTCATGCAATATGTGATATAAACCCCATCTTGTTATCCTCGATAGCAACAATACAATACGTGTCTTGCAACCCTTTCTGTCACTGGGTAAGAACACCGCAAGATTGAACCCAAAGCTAAGCACTTCTCCCATTGCAAGAAAGATCAATCTAGTAGGCCAAACCAAACAGATTATTCGAAGAGACTTGCAAAGATAACTCAATCATACATAAAAGAATTCAGAGAAGATTCAATTAATAACCATAGATAAATCTGAACATAAATTCACAATTCATCGGATCTTGACAAACACACCGCAAAAAGAGATTACATCGAATAGATCTCCACAAGAGAGGGGGAGATCATTGTATTGAGATCCAAAAAGAGAGAAGAAGCCAGCTAGCTAATAACTATGGACCCGTAGGTCTGAGGTAAACTACTAACAACTCATAGGAGGGGCAAGGATGTTGATGTAGAGGCCCTCCGTGGTCGATTCCCCCTCCGACAGAGTGCCGGCGAAGGCTCCAAGATGGGATCTCGCGGATACAGAAGGTTACGGTGGTGGAAATTGTGTTTCATGGTGCCCCTGGATGTTTTCGGGGTCCGTAGGTATATATAGGAGGAAGTGTACGTCCGTGGACGCCCGAGGGGCCCACGAGATAGGGGGGCGCGCCCTACAGGGGGGCGCACCCTCCTATCTCATGGGGCCCTCGGGGCTTTCTTGACTTGCACCCCAAGCTCTTCGGATCAGATTTGTTCCAAAAATAACGTTCCCGAAGGTTTCATTCCGTTTGGACTCTGTTTGATATTCCTTTTCTTCGAAATACTGAAATAGGCAAAAAAACAGCAATATGGGCTGGGCCTCCGGTTAGTAGGTTAGTCCCAAAAATGATATAAATATGTAAAATAAAGACCATAAGCATCCAAAACAGGTAATATAATAGCATGGAACAATCAAAAATTATAGATACGTTGGAGACATATCAAGCATCCCCAAGCTTAATTCCTGCTCGTCCTCGAGTAGGTAAATGATAAAAAGAGAATTTTTGATGTGGAATGCTACCTAGCTTAATTCATAATGTAGTTTTCTTTTATTGTGGCATGAATGTTCATATCCAAGTAATACAAAATAAAAGTTCATATTGATATAAGAAACAGTAATACTTCAAGCATACTAAGCAAGTAATCATGTCTTCTCAAAATAGCATGGCCAAAAGAAAGTTATCCCTACAAAATCATATAGTCTGGCTAAGCTCTATCTTCATCACACAAAGTATTTAATCATGCACAACCCCGATGACGATCCAAGCAATTTTTTCATACTTTAATAATCTCAAACTTTTTCAACTTTCACGCAATACATGAGCGTGAGCCATGGACATAGCACTATATGTGGAATAGAACGATGGTTGTGGAGAAGACAAAAAGGAGAAGATAGTCTCACATCAACTAGGCGTATCACCGGGCTATGGAGATGCCCATTCATAGATATCAATGTGAGTGAGTAGGGATTGCCATGCAACGGATGCACTAGAGCTATAAATATATGAAAGCGCAACAAAAGAAAACTAGTGGGGTGCATCCAACTTGCTTGCTCACGAAGACCTAGGGCATTTTGAGGAAGCCCATCATTGGAATATACAAGCCAAGTTCTATAATGAAAAATTCCCACTAGTAAATGGAAGTGACAACATATGAGACTCTCTATCATGAAGATCATGGTGCTACTTTGAAGCACAAGTTTTTTAAAAGGATAGTAGCATTGTCCCTTCTCTCTTTTTCTCTCATTTTTTTATTTGGGCCTTTTTTATGGCCTCTTTTTTATTTTGTTATTTCGTCCGGAGTCTCATCCCGACTTATGGGGGAATCATAGTCTCCATCATCCTTTCCTCACTGGGACAATGCTCTAGTAATGATGATCATCACACTTTTTATTTTTTTACAACTCGATACTTAGAACAAAATATGACTCTATATGAATGCCTCCGGCGGTGTACCAGGAAATGCAATGAATCAAGAGTGACATGTATGAAAGAATTATGAACGGTGGCTTTGCAACAAATACAATGTCATCTAACTGTTCATGCAAAAAGCAATATGACAAAAGTAATGTGTATCATATGAATGGAACGGTGGAAAGTTGCATGGCAATATATCTCAGAATGGCTATGGAAATGCCATAATAGGTAGGTATAGTGGCTGTTTTGAGGAAGGAGTATGGTGGGTGTATGGTACCGGCGAAAGTTGCACGATACAAGAAAGGCTAGCAATAATGGAGGGGTGAAATGAGTGCGTATAATCCATGGACTCAACATTAATCAAAAGAACTCATATACTTGTTGTAAAAATTTAGAAGTCATCAAAAACCAAAGCACTAGATGCATGCTCCTAGGGGGATAGATTGGTAGGAAAAGACCATCGCTCCCGACTGCCACTCATAAGGAAGACAATCAATAAATAAAATTGTGCTCCAACTTCATCACAAAGCGGTTCACCATACGTGCATGCTACGGGAATCACAAGCTTTCAACTCAAGCATTCTTTAAATCCATAATCACCCAACTAGCATGATTTTAATATTACTACCTCCATATCTCAAAACAATTATCAAGCATCAAATTGATCATAGCATCCAATTCACTTTCTATGATAGTTTTTATTATACCCAACTTGGATGCTCATCATTCTACGACCAACTTTGTGACAATAGAAAATAGCATGCTGTTCTAAGAGACTCTCAAAATAATATAAGTGAAGCATGAGAGACTAGCAATTTCTATAAAATTAATCCACCACCATCCTCTAAAAGATATAAGTGAAGCACTAGAGCAAAAACTATCAAGCTCAAAAGATATAAGTGAAGCACATAGAGTATTCTAGCAAATTCTAATCAAATAGGCTTCTCCAAAATGGTGTGTTACAGCAAGGATGATTGTGGTAAACTAACAAGCAAAGACCAATATAATACACGACACTCCGAGCAAAACACATATCATGTACCGAATAAAAATATAGCTCCAAGTAAAGTTACCAATGAACGAAGACGAAAGAGGGGATGCCTTCCCGGGGCATACCCAAGCTTAGGCTTTTGGCTATTCTTGAATATCTTGGGGTGCCATAAGCATCCCCAAGCTTAGGATCTTGCCACTCTTTATTCCATAGTCCATAAAATCTTTACCCAAAACTTGAAAACTTCACAACACAAAACTCAACAGGAAATCTTATAAGCTCCGTTAGTGGAAGAAAACAAAACCACCACATAAGGTACTGCAATGAAATCATTCTTTATTTATTTTGGTGTTAAACCTACTGTATTCCAACTTCCTTATGGTTTATACACTAATTTATTAGCCATAGATGCATTGAAATAAGCAAACAACACACGAAAAACAGAATCTGTCAAAAACAGAACAGTCTGTAGAAATCTGTAACTAACGCAAACTTCTGTAACTCTAAAAATCCTACCAACATAGGACGTACTGGACAATTTGTTTATTGATCAGCAGCAAAAAGAATCAACACAAAAGCTCTTTCCTGTGATTTATTCAATTTTTCCTCGTGAGCGCAAAGTTTCTGTTTTTCAGCAGAATCAAATCAACCATCATCATAGTTTATCCTATAGGTTCTACTTGGCACAAACACTAAACAAAAAATAAAATCCCATCTAAACAGAAAGTAGAAACAAAATTTAACACTAAACAGTAACAAAAACAAAGAACATAAAGAAAATTGGGTTGCCTCCCAACTAGCGCTATCGTTTAACGCCCCTAGCTAGGCATAAAAGCAAGGATGGATCTAACGAGTGACATAATAGTAAGATAGATCTTGAAAACTCATCTCATATTCTCTACGTTCGGCAGAAAGCTTTCTTTGAGGCAATCAAAAGTAATCAAATGGGCTAAATTTGGTGGGACAAAGGTCCCCAAGATCAATCAAAGGAGGAATAGGTTCCTCCTTCGGCCCTTCATAGTGCACAACTATTTCATCACTAAAATCATTATTTTGGAAAAAAATTGTGAGCCTATACTCAAGAGAGTATCTTAGCTCATCGTTTCGAAGAGCAAAATCATTATTAAGTTCGTTAATGCAATCAATCAAGACTTTGGTAGGAACCTTTTTTCTAAGGTTTGCATTAAAAGCGACATAGTCGGAAGATTGAAAACGTCTAAATTCCTCTTGATCATTAAGATTGCTTCTATGGGAGGACGACCGACGTCCACCCTATAGTGCACAAAGATTTCTTTGGCCTCTCTTATGATAAATTTAAACTCATGAGCCAAAAATATAGTAACAGCGCGCTTAACAGAACAATGCTCAATATTAGAAAATTCTAGAAAAATTCTTTGTATGCAAGGATGCATATGCATAAATTGTCTTTCAAGTTCAACTACAAGCATAGCGATAGCATCAGCAAGACTACTAGTTCTAATAAGAATAGAACAACCCAAGGAAGGTAGAACACCGGCACAAGTAAAGAAATCTTGAATAACACCTTTGCCAATAATGTTACCACTGCCGATTCGAAACTTTTTAGTATGCAAGATAGGGGGTTCATCGGCCGGAGCCTCGGGATTTGCCATGTTATCATTATTGTCCATATCGACGATAATCTCCTCAGTTTCAGACATAGCGGCAAGCAAGGCGGGAGAAAGCGAGTGAAAAATAGGGGAGGAGATTGGGAAAGAGAGGGCGAATAAAACGGCAAGGGTGAAGTGGGGGAGAGGAAAACGAGAGGCAAATGGCAAATAATGTAAATGCGAGGGAGATGAGTTTGTGCTGGGTACTTGGTATGTCTTAACTTGAGTGAAGACCTCCCCGGCAACGGTGCCAGAAATGAGCTTAGTTGACGGGGTGTGAGTGAGTGCCCTTTACCTAGCCTCCCTGGCAACGGCGCCAGAAATCCTTCTTGCTACGTCTTGAGCTAGCGTTGGTTTTCCACGAAGAGGAGAGGGTGATGCAGCAAGTGTAGCGTAAGTATTTCCCTTAGTTTTTTAGAACCAAGGTATCAATCCAGTAGGAGGCTCCTCAAAAGTCCCACGCACCTACACAAACAAATTGAGAACTCGCAACCAACACAATAAAGGGGTTGTCAATCCCTTCACGGCCACTTGCGAAAGTGAGATCTAATAAAGATAATATGATAATATAGATATATTTTTGGTATTTTATGATATAGACGCAAGAAAGTAAAGATGCAAATAAAAGTAGGTTGCAAGAAAATATGATAAGAGATAGATCCGGGGCCATAGGTTTCACTAGAGGCTTCTCTCGAGAGCATAAGTATTATGGTGGGTGAACAAATTACTGTCAAGCAATTGATAGAAAAGCGAATAATTATGACGTTATCTAGGCATGATCATGTATATAGGCATCACATCCAAAACAAGTAGACCGACTCCTGCCTGCATCTACTACTATTACTCCACACATCGACCGCTATCCAGCATGCATCTAGAGTATTAAGTTCATAAGAACGGAGTAACGCATTAAGCAAGATGATATGATGTAGAGGGATAAACTCATGCAATATGTGATATAAACCCCATCTTGTTATCCTCGATAGCAACAATACAATACGTGTCTTGCAACCCTTTCTGTCACTGGGTAAGAACACCGCAAGATTGAACCCAAAGCTAAGCACTTCTCCCATTGCAAGAAAGATCAATCTAGTAGGCCAAACCAAACAGATTATTCGAAGAGACTTGCAAAGATAACTCAATCATACATAAAAGAATTCAGAGAAGATTCAATTAATAACCATAGATAAATCTGAACATAAACTCACAATTCATCGGATCTTGACAAACACACCGCAAAAAGAGATTACATCGAATAGATCTCCACAAGAGAGGGGGAGATCATTGTATTGAGATCCAAAAAGAGAGAAGAAGCCAGCTAGCTAATAACTATGGACCCGTAGGTCTGAGGTAAACTACTAACAACTCATAGGAGGGGCAAGGATGTTGATGTAGAGGCCCTCCATGGTCGATTCCCCCTCCGACAGAGTGCCGGCGAAGGCTCCAAGATGGGATCTCGCGGATACAGAAGGTTACGGTGGTGGAAATTGTGTTTCATGGTGCCCCTGGATGTTTTCGGCGTCCGTAGGTATATATAGAAGGAAGAGTACGTCCGTGGACGCCCGAGGGGCCCACGAGATAGGGGGCGCACCCTACAGGGGGGGCGCACCCTCCTATCTCATGGGGCCCTCGGGGCTTTCTTGACTTGCACCCCAAGCTCTTCGGATCAGATTTGTTCCAAAAATAACGTTCCCGAAGGTTTCATTCCGTTTGGACTCTGTTTGATATTCCTTTTCTTCAAAATACTGAAATAGGCAAAAAAAAAATAGCAATATGGGCTGGGCCTCCGGTTAGTAGGTTAGTCCCAAAAATGATATAAATATGTAAAATAAAGCCCATAAGCATCCAAAACAGGTAATATAATAGCATGGAACAATCAAAAATTATAGATACGTTGGAGACGTATCAAGCATCCCCAAGCTTAATTCCTGCTCGTCCTCGAGTAGGTAAATGATAAAAAGAGAATTTTTGATGTGGAATGCTACCTAGCTTAAATCATAATGTAATTTTCTTTTATTGTGGCATGAATGTTCATATCCAAGTAATACAAAATAAAAGTTCATATTGATATAAGAAACAGTAATACTTCAAGCATACTAAGCAAGTAATCATGTCTTTTCAAAATAGCATGGCCAAAAGAAAGTTATCCCTACAAAATCATATAGTCTGGCTAAGCTCTATCTTCATCACACAAAGTATTTAATCATGCACAACCCCGATGACGATCCAAGCAATTGTTTCATACTTTAATAATCTCAAACTTTTTCAACTTTCACGCAATACATGAGCGTGAGCCATGGACATAACACTATATGTGGAATAGAACGATGGTTGTGGAGAAGACAAAAAGGAGAAGATAGTCTCACATCAACTAGGCGTATCACCGGGCTATGGAGATGCCCATTAATAGATATCAATGTGAGTGAGTAGGGATTACCATGCAACGGATGCACTAGAGCTATAAATTATGAAAGCGCAACAAAAGAAAACTAGTGGGGTGCATCCAACTTGCTTGCTCACGAAGACCTAGGGCATTTTGAGGAAGCCCATCATTGGAATATACAAGCCAAGTTCTATAATGAAAAATTCCCACTAGTAAATGGAAGTGACAACATATGAGACTCTCTATCATGAAGATCATGGTGCTACTTTGAAGCACAAGTTTTTTAAAAGGATAGTAGCATTGTCCCTTCTCTCTTTTTCTCTCATTTTTTTATTTGGGCCTTTTTTTATGGCCTCTTTTTTTATTTTTTTATTTCGTCCGGAGTCTCATCCCGACTTATGGGGGAATCATAGTCTCCATCATCCTTTCCTCACTGGGACAATGCTCTAGTAATGATGATCATCACACTTTTTATTTTTTTACAACTCAACAATTACAACTCGATACTTAGAACAAAATATGACTCTATATGAATGCCTCCGGCAGTGTACCAGGAAATGCAATGAATCAAGAGTGACATGTATGAAAGAATTATGAACGGTGGCTTTGCAACAAATACAATGTCATCTAACTGTTCATGCAAAAAGCAATATGATAAAAGTAATGTGTGTCATATGAATGGAACGGTGGAAAGTTGCATGGCAATATATCTCAGAATGGCTATGGAAATGCCATAATAGGTAGGTATGGTGGCTGTTTTGAGGAAGGAGTATGGTGGGTGTATGGTACCGGCGAAAGTTGCACGATACAAGAAAGGCTAGCAATAATGGAGGGGTGAAAGGAGTGCGTATAATCCATGGACTCAACATTAATCAAAAGAACTCATATACTTGTTGTAAAAATTTAGAAGTCATCAAAAACCAAAGCACTAGATGCATGCTCCTAGGGGGATAGATTGGTAGGAAAAGACCATCGCTCCCGACTGCCACTCATAAGGAAGACAATCAATAAATAAAATTGTGCTCCAACTTCATCACAAAGCGGTTCACCATACGTGCATGCTACGGGAATCACAAGCTTTCAACTCAAGCATTCTTTAAATCCATAATCACCCAACTAGCATGATTTTAATATTACTACCTCCATATCTCAAAACAATTATCAAGCATCAAATTGATCATAGCATCCAATTCACTTTCTGTGATAGTTTTTATTATACCCACCTTGGATGCTCATCATTCTAGGACCAACTTTGTGACAATAGAAAATACCATGCTGTTCTAAGAGACTCTCAAAATAATATAAGTGAAGCATGAGAGACTAGCAATTTCTATAAAATTAATCCACCACCATCCTCTAAAAGATATAAGTGAAGCACTAGAGCAAAAACTATCAAGCTCAAAAGATATAAGTGAAGCACATCGAGTATTCTAGCAAATTCTAATCAAATAGGCTTCTCCAAAATGGTGTGTTACAGCAAGGATGATTGTGGTAAACTAACAAGCAAAGACCAATATAATACACGACACTACAAGCAAAACACATATCATGTAGCGAATAAAAATATAGCTCCAAGTAAAGTTACCAATGAACGAAGACGAAAGAGGGGATGCCTTCCCGGGGCATACCCAAGCTTAGGCTTTTGGCTATTCTTGAATATCTTGGGGTGCCATAAGCATCCCCAAGCTTAGGATCTTTCCACTCTTTATTCCATAGTCCATAAAAGCTTTACCCAAAACTTGAAAACTTCACAACACAAAACTCAACATGAAATCTTATAAGCTCCATTAGTGGAAGAAAACAAAACCACCACATAAGGTACTGCAATGAAATCATTCTTTATTTATTTTGGTGTTAAACCTACTGTATTCCAACTTCCTTATGGTTTATACACTAATTTATTAGCCATAGATGCATTGAAATAAGCAAACAACACACGAAAAACAGAATCTGTCAAAAACAGAACAGTCTGTAGCAATCTGTGACTAACGCAAACTTCTGTAACTCTAAAAATCCTACCAACATAGGACGTACTGGACAATTTGTTTATTGATCAGAAGCAAAAAGAATCAACACAAAAGCTCTTTCCTGTGATTTATTGAATTTTTTCTCGTGAGCGCAAAGTTTCTGTTTTTCAGCAGAATCAAATCAACCATCATCATAGTTTATCCTATAGGTTCTACTTGGCACAAACACTAAACAAAAAATAAAATCCCATCTAAACAGAAAGTAGAAACAAAATTTAACACTAAACAGTAACAAAAACAAAGAACATAAAGAAAATTGGGTTGCCTCCCAACTAGCGCTATCGTTTAACGCCCCTAGCTAGGCATAAAAGCAAGGATGGATCTAACGAGTGACATAATAGTAAGATAGATCTTGAAAACTCATCTCATATTCTCTACGTTCGGCAGAAAGCTTTCTTTGAGGCAATCAAAAGTAATCAAATGGGCTAAATTTGGTGGGACAAAGGTCCCCAAGATCAATCAAAGGAGGAATAGGTTCCTCCTTCGGCCCTTCATAGTGCACAACTATTTCATCACTAAAATCATTATTTTGGAAAAAATTGTGAGCCTATACTCAAGAGAGTATCTTAGCTCATCGTTTCGAAGAGCAAAATCATTATTAAGTTCGTTAATGCAATCAATCAAGACTTTGGTAGGAACCTTTTTTCTAAGGTTTGCATTAAAAGCGACATAGTCGGAAGATTGAAAACGTCTAAATTCCTCTTGATCATTAAGATTGCTTCTATGGGAGGACGACCGACGTCCACCCTATAGTGCACAAAGATTGCTTTGGCCTCTTTTATGATAAATTTAAACTCATGAGCCAAAAATATAGTAACAGCGCGCTTAACAGAACAATGCTCAATATTAGAAAATTCTAGAAAAATTCTTTGTATGCAAGGATGCATATACATAAATTGTCTTTCAAGTTCAACTACAAGCATAGCGATAGCATCAGCAAGACTACTAGTTCTAATAAGAATAGAACAACCCAAGGAAGGTAGAACACCGGCACAAGTAAAGAAATCTTGAATAACACCTTTGCCAATAATGTTACCACTGTCGATTCGAAACTTTTTAGTATGCAAGATAGGGGGTTCATCGGCCGGAGCCTCGGGATTTTCCATGTTATCATTATTGTCCATATCAACGATAATCTCCTCAGTTTCAGACATAGCGGCAAGCAAGGCGGGAGAAAGCGAGTGAAAAATAGGGGAGGATATTGGGAAAGAGAGGGCGAATAAAACGGCAAGGGTGAAGTGGGGGAGAGGAAAACAAGAGGCAAATGGCAAATAATGTAAATGCGAGGGAGATGAGTTTGTGCTGGGTACTTGGTATGTCTTAACTTGAGTGAAGACCTCCCCGGCAACGGTGCCAGAAATGAGCTTAGTTGACGGGGTGTGAGTGAGTGCCCTTTACCTAGCCTCCCTGGCAACGGTGCCAGAAATCCTTCTTGCTACGTCTTGAGCTAGCGTTGGTTTTCCCCGAAGAGGAGAGGGTGATGCAGCAAGTGTAGCGTAAGTATTTCCCTTAGTTTTTGAGAACCAAGGTATCAATCTAGTAGGAGGCTCCTCAAAATTCCCACGCACCTACACAAACAAACTGAGAACTCACAACCAACACAATAAAGGGGTTGTCAATCCCTTCACGGCCACTTGCGAAAGTGAGATCTAATAAAGATAATATGATAAGATAGATATATTTTTGGTATTTTATGATATAGATGCAAGAAAGTAAAGATGCAAATAAAAGTAGATTGCAAGCAAATATGATAAGAGATAGACCCGGGGGCCATAGGTTTCACTAGAGGCTTCTCTCGAGAGCATAAGTATTATGGTGGGTGAACAAATTACTGTCAAGCAATTGATAGAAAAGC
>NW_025228430.1:8582-13707 GCF_018294505.1 Triticum aestivum | reverse complement strand
CACAAGAGAGTGGGAGATCATTGTATTGAGATCCAAAAAAAGAGAAGAGGCTATCTAGCTAATAACTATGGACCTGTAGGTCTGAGGTAAACTACTCACAACTCATAGGAGGGGCAAGGATGTTGATGTAGAGGCCCTCCATGGTCGATTCACCCTCCGGCAGAGTGCCGGCGAAGGCTCCAAGATGGGATCTCGCGGATACAGAAGGTTACAGTGGTGGAAATTGTGTTTTGTGGTGCCCCTGGATGTTTTCGGGGTCCGTAGGTATATATAGGAGGAAGAAGTACGTCGGTGGACGCCCGAGGGGCCCATGAGACAGGGGGGGTGCGCCCTACAGGGGGGCGCCCTCCTATCTCGTGGGGCCCTCGGAGCTTTCTTGACTTGCACCCCAAGCTCTCCGGATCAGATTTGTTCTAAAAATAACGCTCCCGAAGGTTTCATTCCGTTTGGAATCCATTTGATATTCCTTTTCTTCAAAATACTGAAATAGGCAAAAAAATATAGCAATATGGGCTGGGCCTCCGGTTAGTAGGTTAGCCCCAAAAATGATATAAATATGTAAAATAAAGCCCATAAGCATCCAAAACAGGTAATATAATAGGATGGAACAATGAAAAATTATAGATACGTTGGAGATGTATCAATAGGCCCTTCACAGAGGGAAGCAGAGGTTGCCATGCGATTATTTGTTTGCATGCTCAATCCCTTAGTGCAAGAGAACGTCACGTTCTATTGCCCCTTAAGATGACAACCTTTATTATGCAGTCTGTCGTTTTTATTCTTTGTCATCCAAGTTCGTACAATGCTCAATTTTCTCTTACACTAAATGATCTCACATATTTAGAAGCAATTTTTGTTATCATTTTGCACCAATGACAACTTACTTGAGGGATCTTGCTCAATCCATAGGTAGGTATGGTGGACACTTGAAAAAGATTTGGGTTTAAGGGTTTTGGATGCACAAGTAGTATCTCTACTTGGTGCGGAATTTTTGGCTAGCAAAGATAGGGGCAAGTATCACATGTTAAAGGATCTATGATAATATGACTTCTATGTGAATATAATATACATATTAAGTTGTCTTTCTTATCCAACTTCAACAATTTTGGCATATAATATTTTGATGAGGGCTCACAATCACAAAAGATTTCTAGGATAGTACATTTATATGTGAATCTTCTCTTCCCTTATTAATTCGTTCATGAGTTGCATCATTGACTAATGCTGTGTTTGTCAATCTCTAATAAAATTTCCTACTTATACTTTTCCTTATGTGGTGCTATCACCTACCATAAGATTAATATATGACCTTATTGATCTATTTCCTTTATTTTTCTTCTTCCTTTCTTATTTCTTTTCTTTATTTGCAACATGAAAGTAAAGAAAGCAAAACTCAGACTAACTTTATTATAAAACTTGCACACGATTATGTGGATTGATCGCTAAGCAGACTCTCAAATAAGAAAGGATCGAACTAAATTTATTTCACCTAAAGCAGAAATATAGAACTAAGATAAGTAAAAGGAAAAGGATAGTGGGATGATACGATACCGGGGCACCTCCCCCAAGCTTGTCAGAAGCCAAGGGGAGTGCCCATACCCAATACTCAGTTCTCCTTTGGTGGTGAACAAGCTTCTTCCTCCTCCTCGGCCAGCAGTGCTTGTGCTGTCGCTGGGGATGGATTTACGGTAGCTTCCTTGCTTGATAAATCTGACCAGGAACAACAAGAAAAGAGAACATAGGATTTCTTCGCGATACGGTGGTTAATAGGTTCGGGGAGTATATATAAAAATTTTATCTTACAGGACAAGTAAACAAAAGAAAATATAGAATCTGGAAGGTGCCCCAGGTGGGCACAACCCACCTGGGTGTGCCAGGCATGCTTGGCGCGCCCTGGTGTCTTATGCCCACCTGAAAGTGCTAGTTATCGACTAGAGGGGGGTGAATAGGCGATTTTTATCAAAGTCTTCAAAACGTGGAAGTTTCAAAGACAAACAATAGAAATGACCTAATTGATATGCAGCGGAAGATAAACTACAACAAGCAAGCCATAGTCAAGTATGCAATAGTATTAACGTACGAAGACTAATAGCAGCTAGGTAGTAAGGACCAGGATGGAAGATAGTATGAAGCCAATCAACAATAGTAGTCAAACATTGAAGTCAAATAGATAAGACAGATAAGCAATGACTTCACGAAGACAGACTCAAAGTAAAGGAGGGAAGGGATAGAACCAGTCACTTGTTGAAGACACAGGATTTGTTGGACCAGTTCCAATTGCTGTGACAACTATACGTCTGGTTAGGGAGGCTGAGATTCAACTCAGAAGACCGTGTCTTCACCTTATTCCCCTTGAGCTAAGGACACACAGTCCTCGCCCAATCACTCTGGTAAGTCTTCAAGGTAGACTTCCGAACCTTCACAGACTTCATTCACCGGCAATCCACAATGACTCTTGGATGCACAGAACGCGACGCCTAACCGGCTGGAGGATACACAGTCCTCAAGTGTAATAAGTCTTTAGGTCACACAGACAGAAAGACTTCAGTGATGCCTAACACTCTTTGGCTCTGGGTGTTTGGGCTTTGTCCTCGCAAGGATTTCTCTCTCAAAGGCTTCGAGGTGGGTTGCTCTCAAAACGACAAAAGCCGTAAACTAACTCTGAGCAGCCACCAATTTATGGTGTAGGGGGTGGGCTATTTATAGCCACAAGGCAACCCGACCTGATATGTCCAAAATGACCCTGGGTCACTAAGGAACTGACACGTGTTCCAACGGTCAGATTTCAAACACACACGACAACTTTACTTGGGCTACAAGCAAAGCTGACTCATCCAGCTCTGGATAAGATTTGCTCTCATTGTCTTCGCTCGAAGACATAGGATTTGGGTTGAGCATCACTTCAGTCACTCTGACTTAGTTCACTTGGACCCCACTTAACAGTACGGTGGTTCCTATGACTCAACAAAGAAGGAAAGGAAACAACGAAACAACTCAGTCTTCGCGCTCCATAGTCTTCACTCAATGTCTTCTCATGTCATAGTCTTCAATGTGAACCTCTTCACACACCACCATTGTCTTCAATGTCTTCATACATTTTTAGGGGTCATCTCCGGTAGGTAAACCGAATCAATGAGGGAAACTACCTGCGTTATCCTGCAATTCTCACAAACGCATTAGTCCCTCAACCAACTTTGTCGTTAATACTCCAAAACCAACTAGGGGTGGCACTAGATGCACTTATAATCTCCCCCTTTTTGGTGATTGATGACAAACTGGTTGAAGTTTTCAACGGGAAAGAAGTATGTGAAATTGTAAAGGATAGTGTATTGTCTTCATAAGTGGCAAGGGCTCCCCCTGAAGATGTGCATATAAATAATTTGCTTCTGGAATGCAAATGCACATGGCAGGTTGTACTTGTGGAGATCCTCTTCAACTTATGAAGATAATTCATCATGCATGAAATGATATAGCTAAGAGAATGACATGCACAATGAAAAATGGACATCTGCAGAATTATCTAAGTGCGGAAGTTATCATCGCACGTGGAAACGCAAATAAGTGGCAGACGACCATCAAGTTTAAGTGTTAAAACTCAAAGAACAAAGTGTATCAAAGGCAAGAGTTGTAAGCACTAGGCAAAAATATAAAGCAACCGCCATTATGAACCCGCTTGAAGACTATCAAACTCATACGCTTCTCCCCCTTTTGTTAGTAATGACCAAAAAGGTTTGAAGACATAGAGCATCTACTCATCCTCATGAGGAGTAGTTGAAGCAGCAGGGTTGTCATTGTCGTTTGGCGGTGCAGACGAACTCGGTGCAGTGTCGATGCGTGCAGAAGTAGGGGGTGGTGAAGTAGCATCGTCTTCATCATCGATCACATTGGCATTGACAGTGGCCGCGGAGGAAGAATAGTTAGAGTCTTCAAGAGATGGAGTTCTTCGTAGGACAGCATTCCGTGGAGGAGTGGAGTCAAACTTGAATCTTTCAGTGAAGCCATCGTCTTGAAGATCTGCTTCAGCACTGAGCAGGGTCAAACTCTTCCATGATCGCCGACCAGTTTCATGAGTGACAAATGCATTCTTGGTGGCAAGGTTGCGAATGCGATTTACATCCACCAAGAGACTTTGCATCTGACGCTTGAGCCAAAAATGATGCTTATCCTGTTTCTGATGCAGAGCCACAAGAAGTTCTCGATCATTGAGGACCCGAGAGCGCTTCCGAGGCCTTTGAGCAATTGTGCTCTCAGTAGCTTCAGTTGGCGCACGATGAGGCAGACGAGTATTTCCAGCCATCGGATAGACACGCGTGACAGCTTGAACTCCTTCCATAGGCTGAGTGAAGCTTTGATGTTCAGCATTTTGAAGACAAAGAGGCTTCTTGGCAGGTTCAGGGTATATGTCTTCAACTGACATATCAACCTCTGGTAGGAAGATCATATGATTGCGAGCAGATGGTTGATAGTTGATAGCAGAGTGTTGCTTGATGAGGCGCATGACCCATGGAGCATAGAACTTCAGTCCGAAAAGGTCAGATCCAGATGCAGCCAGTTTCCTGATGAACAAATCATGTGCATTGAAGCTGATGCCATTGAGGATGTAAAAGACCAATGTCTTCATGGCCCCTTCAAGTTTTGCAGCTGATGAATGTCCTTTGATTGGCCATAGAGTCCGCCTGATGATATGATATATAGTGCGCGGCAGATACTCAAGGTCATCAACAAGGAACTCCTTTGGATATTCAGCATCACGTGGGAAAGGCTTCATCATGCTCAACATCTGACTCATATTGGATTTAGGCTTATGGAAGATGCTCTCCAGTGCATTGCGGTGGTTTTGACAACCAGGTTCATATAGCTCTCCGGGAGTGGGTAGGCCTGTAAGGTCAATGATGTCAAGAGCTTTGGCTTCATGATGAACATTTCCTGTCATCCACTCGAGAACCCATGTCTTCATATCTTTGTTATAACCGCGAATGTGGAGCGTAGCATAGAATTGAAGCAATAGCTCTTCGTTCCAATGTTCTTTGTCTGTGAAAAAGCTGAGCAGACCAGCATCACGAAAGAAGTCAAGTGCTTCTTCTAAGCATGGCAGTCCTACAATGGCTTTAGTGTCGAGGCGCAT
>NW_025228430.1:5954-8572 GCF_018294505.1 Triticum aestivum | reverse complement strand
GCCAGAAATCCTTCTTGCTACGTCTTGAGCTAGCGTTGGTTTTCCCCGAAGAGGAGAGGGTGATGCAGCAAGTGTAGCGTAAGTATTTCCCTTAGTTTTTGAGAACCAAGGTATCAATCTAGTAGGAGGCTCCTCAAAATTCCCACGCACCTACACAAACAAACTGAGAACTCACAACCAACACAATAAAGGGGTTGTCAATCCCTTCACGGCCACTTGCGAAAGTGAGATCTAATAAAGATAATATGATAAGATAGATATATTTTTGGTATTTTATGATATAGATGCAAGAAAGTAAAGATGCAAATAAAAGTAGATTGCAAGCAAATATGATAAGAGATAGACCCGGGGGCCATAGGTTTCACTAGAGGCTTCTCTCGAGAGCATAAGTATTATGGTGGGTGAACAAATTACTGTCAAGCAATTGATAGAAAAGCGAATAATTATGACGTTATCTAGGCATGATCATGTATATAGACATCACATCCAAAACAAGTAGACCGACTCCTGCCTGCATCTACTACTATTACTCCACACATCGACCGCTATCCAGCATGCATCTAGAGTATTAAGTTCATAAGAACGGAGTAACGCATTAATCAAGATGATATGATGTAGAGGGATAAACTCATGCAATATGATATAAACCCCATCTTGTTATCCTCGATGGCAACCATACAATACGTGTCTTGCAACCCCTTTTGTCACTGGGTAAGAGCACCGCAAGATTGAACCCAAAGCTAAGCACTTCTCCCATTGCAAGAAAGATCAATCTAGTAGGCCAAACCAAACCGATAACTCGAAGAGACTTGCACAGATAACTCAATCATACATAAAAGAATTCAGAGAAGGTTCAATTAATAACCATAGATAAATCTGAACATAAACTCACAATTCATCGGATCTTGACAAACACACTGCAAAAAGACATTACATCAAATAGATCTCCACAAGAGAGTGGGAGATCATTGTATTGAGATCCAAAAAAAGAGAAGAGGCTATCTAGCTAATAACTATGGACCTGTAGGTCTGAGGTAAACTACTCACAACTCATAGGAGGGGCAAGGATGTTGATGTAGAGGCCCTCCATGGTCGATTCACCCTCCGGCAGAGTGCCGGCGAAGGCTCCAAGATGGGATCTCGCGGATACAGAAGGTTACAGTGGTGGAAATTGTGTTTTGTGGTGCCCCTGGATGTTTTCGGGGTCCGTAGGTATATATAGGAGGAAGAAGTACGTCGGTGGACGCCCGAGGGGCCCATGAGACAGGGGGGGTGCGCCCTACAGGGGGGCGCCCTCCTATCTCGTGGGGCCCTCGGAGCTTTCTTGACTTGCACCCCAAGCTCTCCGGATCAGATTTGTTCTAAAAATAACGCTCCCGAAGGTTTCATTCCGTTTGGAATCCATTTGATATTCCTTTTCTTCAAAATACTGAAATAGGCAAAAAAATATAGCAATATGGGCTGGGCCTCCGGTTAGTAGGTTAGCCCCAAAAATGATATAAATATGTAAAATAAAGCCCATAAGCATCCAAAACAGGTAATATAATAGGATGGAACAATGAAAAATTATAGATACGTTGGAGATGTATCAATAGGCCCTTCACAGAGGGAAGCAGAGGTTGCCATGCGATTATTTGTTTGCATGCTCAATCCCTTAGTGCAAGAGAACGTCACGTTCTATTGCCCCTTAAGATGACAACCTTTATTATGCAGTCTGTCGTTTTTATTCTTTGTCATCCAAGTTCGTACAATGCTCAATTTTCTCTTACACTAAATGATCTCACATATTTAGAAGCAATTTTTGTTATCATTTTGCACCAATGACAACTTACTTGAGGGATCTTGCTCAATCCATAGGTAGGTATGGTGGACACTTGAAAAAGATTTGGGTTTAAGGGTTTTGGATGCACAAGTAGTATCTCTACTTGGTGCGGAATTTTTGGCTAGCAAAGATAGGGGCAAGTATCACATGTTAAAGGATCTATGATAATATGACTTCTATGTGAATATAATATACATATTAAGTTGTCTTTCTTATCCAACTTCAACAATTTTGGCATATAATATTTTGATGAGGGCTCACAATCACAAAAGATTTCTAGGATAGTACATTTATATGTGAATCTTCTCTTCCCTTATTAATTCGTTCATGAGTTGCATCATTGACTAATGCTGTGTTTGTCAATCTCTAATAAAATTTCCTACTTATACTTTTCCTTATGTGGTGCTATCACCTACCATAAGATTAATATATGACCTTATTGATCTATTTCCTTTATTTTTCTTCTTCCTTTCTTATTTCTTTTCTTTATTTGCAACATGAAAGTAAAGAAAGCAAAACTCAGACTAACTTTATTATAAAACTTGCACACGATTATGTGGATTGATCGCTAAGCAGACTCTCAAATAAGAAAGGATCGAACTAAATTTATTTCACCTAAAGCAGAAATATAGAACTAAGATAAGTAAAAGGAAAAGGATAGTGGGATGATACGATACCGGGGCACCTCCCCCAAGCTTGTCAGAAGCCAAGGGGAGTGCCCATACCCAATACTCAGTTCTCCTTTGGTGGTGAACAAGCTTCTTCCTCCTCCTCGGCCAGCAGTGCTTGTGCTGTC
>NW_025228430.1:0-5542 GCF_018294505.1 Triticum aestivum | reverse complement strand
ACTCAAAGTAAAGGAGGGAAGGGATAGAACCAGTCACTTGTTGAAGACACAGGATTTGTTGGACCAGTTCCAATTGCTGTGACAACTATACGTCTGGTTAGGGAGGCTGAGATTCAACTCAGAAGACCGTGTCTTCACCTTATTCCCCTTGAGCTAAGGACACACAGTCCTCGCCCAATCACTCTGGTAAGTCTTCAAGGTAGACTTCCGAACCTTCACAGACTTCATTCACCGGCAATCCACAATGACTCTTGGATGCACAGAACGCGACGCCTAACCGGCTGGAGGATACACAGTCCTCAAGTGTAATAAGTCTTTAGGTCACACAGACAGAAAGACTTCAGTGATGCCTAACACTCTTTGGCTCTGGGTGTTTGGGCTTTGTCCTCGCAAGGATTTCTCTCTCAAAGGCTTCGAGGTGGGTTGCTCTCAAAACGACAAAAGCCGTAAACTAACTCTGAGCAGCCACCAATTTATGGTGTAGGGGGTGGGCTATTTATAGCCACAAGGCAACCCGACCTGATATGTCCAAAATGACCCTGGGTCACTAAGGAACTGACACGTGTTCCAACGGTCAGATTTCAAACACACACGACAACTTTACTTGGGCTACAAGCAAAGCTGACTCATCCAGCTCTGGATAAGATTTGCTCTCATTGTCTTCGCTCGAAGACATAGGATTTGGGTTGAGCATCACTTCAGTCACTCTGACTTAGTTCACTTGGACCCCACTTAACAGTACGGTGGTTCCTATGACTCAACAAAGAAGGAAAGGAAACAACGAAACAACTCAGTCTTCGCGCTCCATAGTCTTCACTCAATGTCTTCTCATGTCATAGTCTTCAATGTGAACCTCTTCACACACCACCATTGTCTTCAATGTCTTCATACATTTTTAGGGGTCATCTCCGGTAGGTAAACCGAATCAATGAGGGAAACTACCTGCGTTATCCTGCAATTCTCACAAACGCATTAGTCCCTCAACCAACTTTGTCGTTAATACTCCAAAACCAACTAGGGGTGGCACTAGATGCACTTATAATCTCCCCCTTTTTGGTGATTGATGACAAACTGGTTGAAGTTTTCAACGGGAAAGAAGTATGTGAAATTGTAAAGGATAGTGTATTGTCTTCATAAGTGGCAAGGGCTCCCCCTGAAGATGTGCATATAAATAATTTGCTTCTGGAATGCAAATGCACATGGCAGGTTGTACTTGTGGAGATCCTCTTCAACTTATGAAGATAATTCATCATGCATGAAATGATATAGCTAAGAGAATGACATGCACAATGAAAAATGGACATCTGCAGAATTATCTAAGTGCGGAAGTTATCATCGCACGTGGAAACGCAAATAAGTGGCAGACGACCATCAAGTTTAAGTGTTAAAACTCAAAGAACAAAGTGTATCAAAGGCAAGAGTTGTAAGCACTAGGCAAAAATATAAAGCAACCGCCATTATGAACCCGCTTGAAGACTATCAAACTCATACGCTTCTCCCCCTTTTGTTAGTAATGACCAAAAAGGTTTGAAGACATAGAGCATCTACTCATCCTCATGAGGAGTAGTTGAAGCAGCAGGGTTGTCATTGTCGTTTGGCGGTGCAGACGAACTCGGTGCAGTGTCGATGCGTGCAGAAGTAGGGGGTGGTGAAGTAGCATCGTCTTCATCATCGATCACATTGGCATTGACAGTGGCCGCGGAGGAAGAATAGTTAGAGTCTTCAAGAGATGGAGTTCTTCGTAGGACAGCATTCCGTGGAGGAGTGGAGTCAAACTTGAATCTTTCAGTGAAGCCATCGTCTTGAAGATCTGCTTCAGCACTGAGCAGGGTCAAACTCTTCCATGATCGCCGACCAGTTTCATGAGTGACAAATGCATTCTTGGTGGCAAGGTTGCGAATGCGATTTACATCCACCAAGAGACTTTGCATCTGACGCTTGAGCCAAAAATGATGCTTATCCTGTTTCTGATGCAGAGCCACAAGAAGTTCTCGATCATTGAGGACCCGAGAGCGCTTCCGAGGCCTTTGAGCAATTGTGCTCTCAGTAGCTTCAGTTGGCGCACGATGAGGCAGACGAGTATTTCCAGCCATCGGATAGACACGCGTGACAGCTTGAACTCCTTCCATAGGCTGAGTGAAGCTTTGATGTTCAGCATTTTGAAGACAAAGAGGCTTCTTGGCAGGTTCAGGGTATATGTCTTCAACTGACATATCAACCTCTGGTAGGAAGATCATATGATTGCGAGCAGATGGTTGATAGTTGATAGCAGAGTGTTGCTTGATGAGGCGCATGACCCATGGAGCATAGAACTTCAGTCCGAAAAGGTCAGATCCAGATGCAGCCAGTTTCCTGATGAACAAATCATGTGCATTGAAGCTGATGCCATTGAGGATGTAAAAGACCAATGTCTTCATGGCCCCTTCAAGTTTTGCAGCTGATGAATGTCCTTTGATTGGCCATAGAGTCCGCCTGATGATATGATATATAGTGCGCGGCAGATACTCAAGGTCATCAACAAGGAACTCCTTTGGATATTCAGCATCACGTGGGAAAGGCTTCATCATGCTCAACATCTGACTCATATTGGATTTAGGCTTATGGAAGATGCTCTCCAGTGCATTGCGGTGGTTTTGACAACCAGGTTCATATAGCTCTCCGGGAGTGGGTAGGCCTGTAAGGTCAATGATGTCAAGAGCTTTGGCTTCATGATGAACATTTCCTGTCATCCACTCGAGAACCCATGTCTTCATATCTTTGTTATAACCGCGAATGTGGAGCGTAGCATAGAATTGAAGCAATAGCTCTTCGTTCCAATGTTCTTTGTCTGTGAAAAAGCTGAGCAGACCAGCATCACGAAAGAAGTCAAGTGCTTCTTCTAAGCATGGCAGTCCTACAATGGCTTTAGTGTCGAGGCGCATGGAAGGAAAATGCACCCTTGATCATACAGAACACAGGAGTAATAGCTTCGCTGCTGATGACTCCAGAGCCGATCTGATGATATTCTTGGTTTCGTGTAGGGGTTCGTTGAGCTGTCAAAGAATGTGTTGTGGCTCTTGAAGCCATTTGCATTAAAAGACCCGACAGATGTGGCAGTACCTGGAAACCTTGGCAGTCTTGGCTTTGGCTTCTGGACCAGAGGCCTATGCTCAATGTGATAGTCAAATTAAGGACCAGAGACAATAGGCGGAGGGACCAGAACTGGCCATCTTACTGTGATTAGCTTGCCATGGTTGTATGCTTGCTCGATTGTGTAGGGCCTTGGTGGCGGAACAGGAGCAGTGGCAGCAACAGTGGCTTCGGGCTGCACAACAGAAGCTTCAAGAGCATTGTCAGTATTGACTTCTGGTACAGTGCTTGGGACAGGCTCCACAATAGCTTCAGCCATGACTATGTCATTGGCTTTATTGTTGTTGGTGGTGGCAGCCTCAAGGTTTTCAACCTCCACTTGCTGAGCTGGAGGGTCAGGCATAGACACGTTTACTTCTTAAACAGTTTCTTCAGGAATGGGGGGAGTAGGGACACGTTCTTCTTGACGTTCGTCATCGGCTGATGCAGACGAATTGTCTTCAGCAGCTGGTGCTTCAGACTCGGAGACATTCACAGCAGGAGTGGCTTCTGAAAACACTTGACGTGCAACAGGTTGATGGTGCACTTCTCCTTCTGGAACGCTCGGAAGAGGGACTTGAGGCCTTGGTCCTTTGCGAAGCCTTTGCAGTACAAGCAACGCCTTTGGAGATGGAGTGGGCAGGTCCTCATCCTCTTCAACTTGCACGGATGGTGTGGCTTGTTGTTGTTGGGGAGTACTGGGGGAGTCTTGGTGTTGCGGGCGATCAGCCCATGAAGCATCCTGAGCAATTGGCGTTAGAGGATGACCAATGCTGATGATTTCGCTGTTCGTACGAACAGGCAATGATACCACATTGTATTCAATTTGAGGAAGAACTTCATCATCTTCAACTTGTCATGATGACCAATGTCTTCAGCAGTGATGGGATCAACTGCTGGAATCTCATCAGCTTCAGGAGCCTCTGTGGAAGCAGGCTCATGAACAGTCATGTGAAGTTCTTGGGATGCAGATGCAGAACGAACCACTGAGATGGGTTCAACAACAAGGGGCTCTGTGGGAGTAGCCCGACTCTTCTTGATCTTGCACTTCTTCTTGGAGGGAGCAGCATCAGAGGCTTCAGAGGTTTTCCTTTTTCTGGCTTCAGCCTCTGCAGCCCTCGTCTTCTTCTGTTCTGAAGCAGTTGACGTGACCTTTGGCTTTGAGCCAGTCATGATGCTTGGGGAGACAATGCGAGGTTCATCTGGCCTTGAAGGTGCAGATTGGACTGTTGATTTCTTGTTCTTTGCAGCCATCCTGGGGTCGATGCCAGGCCGACCAAGAGCCTTGCGCTTCTCAGCCTCATTGTAGGCAAGCACACACTTGTCAGCTAGATTTTTCATGCGCTCTCTGGAGCCTCGAGCTTCTTCACGCTTCTTGTGAAAGGCTTCTTTGAGCTCGTGAAGCATGATCTTGAAGTTCTTGACATCTTGCACGTTGAGCGTGGCCACATGCTTCTTGAACTGAGCCTTTTCATAGTCAATCTTGTGCTTCAGTTCGACGATGCGCTGAGCAATAGCTAGCTCAGAAGCAATGGCGCCATTGAAGGCGACGCTGAGGCCAATTGGAAGTTGCAGATCATCAAAGCTAAGATTTGGTGTGTCAAACCACTCATCAATGAAGTTATGGATGATTGCCACGTCAAAGAGAGGCAAGTTGTTGAAGATCTCTGCTTCTTCCTTGCTCTTGAACAGTTGCTCAAGAGCATCATCTGCAAGATCGTCATGGTTACTAAGTGTGATGTTTTGGTTTAAACTGTTTGATAGTGCGCCTGACGGTATGTGTGTTGGTGTTTGAGGGATTTGTGAGTACATTATCCAATGTGACATGATACCAGTACCTGAGAGTCAGGGTCTTGCATCTTTTGTTATAATGTCTGTACTAGGCTGAGCATCAAATCAAAGCAGAATTTGCCTTTGTGTTCAAAAAGAAATAAAATCAAAGCACAATTGCTTGAGGATCGGGCGGGATGTGTGGTTAGGCATCTCAAACCAATATTTTAAAAAGTCTGAGTGCTTGAGGGATAGGTTTTATCCTATTTAAGAAGGTTATATTCCTCTCCGATACTGTCTACATGCAAATATTTCATAGTTGTGATCGAGGACTGTGTGGCAACTGGCAAGCATGGTTATGCATCTCAGACCAATAAAAAAAAAAGTTCAACTGCTTGAGGGATAGGTCTTATCCTATTTGAGAAGGTTATATCCTCTCTGGTACTGTCTAGTTGCAAATATTTCGTGCTTTTGCAGTTTATCTACTCCCTTCGTTCCTAAATATTTGTCTTCTTAGATATTTCAAATGGACTACCACATACGGATGTATATAGACATAATTTAGAGTGTAGATTCACTCATTTTGCTTCGTATGTAGTCACTTGTTGAAATCGCTAGAAAGAGAAATATTTAGGAACGGAGGGAGTATATGGTACTTCAGGAT
>NW_025228429.1:57595-59587 GCF_018294505.1 Triticum aestivum | reverse complement strand
ACCCCAAAAAAGTGTGTTATAGTCCACGAAAACGGCCAGATATGCTCGAAACGACGAGTTTTGATGATGTCCAAATAGTTGTGTACTGGTGGTCACGGGCCATCGAAATCATCCCCGGACCACAAAACAGGGTGTTATAGCCCACGAAAACGGCAAAAAATGCTCGAAATGACGAGTTTTGACGACATCCAAATAGCCATGTACCAGGGGTTAAGGGACATGAAAACCGACCCCGACTCCAAAACAGTGTGTTATAGCCTACAAAAACAACGAGAAATGCTCGAAACTACGAATTTTCACGACATCAAAATAGCCGTCTACCAAGGATCACTGCCATCGAAATCGTCCCCGGACCACAAAACAAGGTGTTATAGCCCATGAAAACGGCAAAAAATGCTCGAAACGACGTGTGTTGCAACGTCAAAATAGCCGTCTACCGGGGCCACGGGCCATCGAAATCGTCCCCATACCCCAAAACAGTGTGTTATAAGCCCACAAAAATGACCAGAAATGGACAAAATGACGAGTTTTGATGCTGTCCAAATAGTTGTGTACTGGTGGTAACGGGCCATCGAGATCATCCCCGGACCACAAAACAGGGTGTTATAGCCCACGAAAACGCCAAAAAATGCTCGAAAAAACGAGTTTTGACGACATCCAAATAGCCGTGTACCGGGGGTCAAGGGACATGAAAACCGACCCCGGACCCCAAAACAGTGTGTTATAGCCTACAAAAACAACCAGAAATGCTCGAAACTATGAATTTTCACGGTGTCAAAATAGCCGTCAACCAAGGATCACTGCACATCAAAAATCGTCCCCGGACCACAAAACAAGGTGTTATAGCCCACGCAAACGGCCAGAAATGCTTGAAACGACAAGTTTTGACGACGTCCAAATAGCCGTGTACTGGGGGGTCAAGGGACATGAAAACCGTCCCCGGATCCCAAAACAGTGTGTTATTTCCTACGAAAATGACAAGAAATGCTCGAAACGACGAGTTTTGACGACGTCCAAATAGCTGTGTACCGGGGGTCACGGGCCATCGAAATCGACCCGGACCCCAAAACAGTGTGTTATTTCCTACGAAAACGACCAGAAATGCTAGAAACGACGATTTTTGATGACGTCCAAATAGCCGTGTACCGGGGGTTATAGGACATGAAAACCATCCCTGGACCCCAAAACAGTGTGTTATACCTTACGAAAACGGCCAGAAATGCTCGAAACGACGAGTTTTGACGACGTCAAAATAGCCGTCTACCGGGGGTCACGAGCCATCGAAATCGTCCCCTGACCCCAAAAAAGTGTGTTATAGTCCACGAAAACGGACAGAAATGCTCGAAACGACGAGTTTTGATGATGTCCAAATAGTTGTGTACTGGTGGTCACGGGCCATCGAAATCATCCCCGGACCACAAAACAGGGTGTTATAGCCCACGAAAACGGAAAAAATGCTCGAAACGACGAGTTTTGACGACATCCAAATAGCCATGTATCGGGGGTCAAGGGACATGAAAACCGTCGCCGGATCCCAAAACAGTATGTTATTTCCTATGAAAATGACCAGAAATGCTAGAAACGACGAGTTTAGACCTCGTCCAAATAGTCGTGTACCGGTGGTTATGGGCCATCAAAATCGTCCCTGCACCCTAAAAATTGTGTGCTATAGCCACTAAATGGCTAGAAATGCTTGAAACGATGACTTTTGACGATGTCCAAATAGCCGTGTACTGGTGGTCATACGCCATCGAAATCGTCCCCGGACCCCAAAACAGTGTGTTATAGCCCATGAAAACAGCTAGAAATGCTCGAAACGACGAGTTTTGACGACGTCCAAATAGCCATATACCGCGGATCAAGGGACATGAAAACCGTCCTCGGACACCAAAAAATGCGTTATAGCCTACGAAAATGGCCAGAAATGCTCGAAACGACGACTTTTGATGGCGTCAAAATAGCCGTCTACTGGGGGTCACGGGCCATCGAAAT
>NW_025228429.1:54947-56088 GCF_018294505.1 Triticum aestivum | reverse complement strand
CCTACGAAAACGACCAGAAATGCTCGAAACGACGAGTTTTGATGACGTCCAAATAGCCGTGTACCGGGGGTCATAGGACATGAAAACCATCCCTGGACCCCAAAACAGTGTGTTATACCTTACGAAAACGGCCAGAAATGCTCGAAACGACGAGTTTTGACGACGTCAAAATAGCCGTCTACCGGGGGTCACGAGCCATCGAAATCGTCCCCTGACCCCAAAAAAGTGTGTTATAGTCCACGAAAACGGACAGAAATGCTCGAAACGACGAGTTTTGATGATGTCCAAATAGTTGTGTACTGGTGGTCACGGGCCATCGAATCATCCCCGGACCACAAAACAGGGTGTTATAGCCCATGAAAACGGAAAAAATGCTCGAAACGACGAGTTTTGACGACATCCAAATAGCCATGTACCGGGGGTCAAGGGACATGAAAACCGTCGCCGGATCCCAAAACAGTATGTTATTTCCTATGAAAATGACCAGAAATGCTAGAAACGACGAGTTTAGACCTCGTCCAAATAGTCGTGTACCGGTGGTTATGGGCCATCAAAATCGTCCCTGCACCCTAAAAATTGTGTGCTATAGCCACTAAATGGCTAGAAATGCTTGAAACGATGACTTTTGACGATGTCCAAATAGCCGTGTACTGGTGGTCATACGCCATCGAAATCGTCCCCGGACCCCAAAACAGTGTGTTATAGCCCATGAAAACAGCTAGAAATGCTCGAAACGACGAGTTTTGACGACGTCCAAATAGCCATATACCGCGGATCAAGGGACATGAAAACCGTCCTCGGACACCAAAAAATGCGTTATAGCCTACGAAAATGGCCAGAAATGCTCGAAACGACGACTTTTGATGGCGTCAAAATAGCCGTCTACTGGGGGTCACGGGCCATCGAAATTGTCCCAGACCCCAAAAAAGTGCGAAAACGGCGAGAAATGCTCGAAACGACGAGTTTTGACGACGTCCAAATAGCCATATACCGCGGATCAAGGGACATGAAAACCATCCTCGGACACCAAAAAATGCGTTATAGCCTACGAAAATGGCCAGAAATGCTCGAAACGACAAGTTTTGACGACGTCCAAATAGCTGTGTACCGGGTCACGGGCCATCGAAATCGACCCGGACCC
>NW_025228429.1:53609-53955 GCF_018294505.1 Triticum aestivum | reverse complement strand
TACCCCAAAACAGTGTGTTATAAGCCCACAAAAATGACCAGAAATGGACAAAATGACGAGTTTTGATGCTGTCCAAATAGTTGTGTACTGGTGGTAACGGGCCATCGAGATCATCCCCGGACCACAAAACAGGGTGTTATAGCCCACGAAAACGCCAAAAAATGCTCGAAAAAACGAGTTTTGACGACATCCAAATAGCCGTGTACCGGGGGTCAAGGGACATGAAAACCGACCCCGGACCCCAAAACAGTGTGTTATAGCCTACAAAAACAACCAGAAATGCTCGAAACTATGAATTTTCACGGTGTCAAAATAGCCGTCAACCAAGGATCACTGCACATCAAAA
>NW_025228429.1:44300-51384 GCF_018294505.1 Triticum aestivum | reverse complement strand
CCTACGAAAATGGCCAGAAATGCTCGAAACGACGACTTTTGATGGCGTCAAAATAGCCGTCTACTGGGGGTCACGGGCCATCGAAATCGTCCCAGACCCCAAAAAAGTGCGAAAACGGCGAGAAATGCTCGAAACGACGAGTTTTGACGACGTCCAAATAGCCATATACCGCGGATCAAGGGACATGAAAACCATCCTCGGACACCAAAAAATGCGTTATAGCCTACGAAAATGGCCAGAAATGCTCGAAACGACAAGTTTTGACGACATCCAAATAGCTGTGTACCGGGGGTCACGGGCCATCGAAATCGACCCGGACCCCAAAAAAGTGTGTTATAGCCTACGAAAACGACCAGAAATGCTCGAAACGATGAGTTTTGATGACGTCCAAATAGCCGTGTACCGGGGGTCATAGGACATGAAAACCATCCCTGGACCCCAAAACAGTGTGTTATACCTTATGAAAACGGCCAGAAATGCTCGAAACGACGAGTTTTGACGACGCCAAAATAGCCGTCTACCGGGGGTCACGAGCCATCGAAATCGTCCCCTGACCCCAAAAAAGTGTGTTATAGTCCACGAAAACGGCCAGATATGCTCGAAACGACGAGTTTTGATGATGTCCAAATAGTTGTGTACTGGTGGTCACGGGCCATCGAAATCATCCCCGGACCACAAAACAGGGTGTTATAGCCCACGAAAATGGCAAAAAATGCTCGAAATGACGAGTTTTGACGACATCCAAATAGCCATGTACCAGGGGTTAAGGAACATGAAAACCGACCCCGACCCCAAAACAGTGTGTTATAGCCTACAAAAACAACGAGAAATGCTCGAAACTACGAATTTTCACGACATCAAAATAGTCGTCTACCAAGGATCACTGCCATCGAAATCGTCCCCGGACCACAAAACAATGTGTTATAGCCCATGAAAACGGCAAAAAATGCTCGAAACGACGTGTGTTGCAACGTCAAAATAGCCGTCCACCGGGGCCACGGGCCATCGAAATCGTCCCCATACCCCAAAACAGTGTGTTATAAGCCCACAAAAACGACCAGAAATGGACAAAATGACGAGTTTTGACCACGTCCAAATAGCCGTGTGCCGGGGGTCAAGGGACATGAGAACCGTCCCTGGACCCCAAAACAGTGTGTTATAGCCCACGCAAACGGCCAGAAATGCTCGAAACAACAAGTTTTGACGACGTCCAAATAGCCGTGTACCGGGGGTCAACGGACATGAAAATCGTCCCCGGACCCCAAAATAGTGTGTTATATCCTACAAAAACGACCAGAAATGCTCGAAAAGACGAGTTTTGACGACGTCCAAATAGCTGTGTACCGAGGGTCACGGGCCATCGAAATCGACCCGGACCACAAAACAGTGTGTTATAGCCCACGCAAACGACGAGAAATGCTCGAAACGACGAGTTTTGATGACGTCCAAATAGCCATGTACCGGGGGTCATAAGACATGAAAACCATCCCCGGACCCCAAAACAGTGTGTTATAGCCTACGAAAGCAGCCAGAAATGCTCAAAACGACGAGTTTTGACGACGTCAAAATAGCCGTCTTCCGGGGGTCACGAGCCATCGAAATTGTCCCCTAACCCCAGAAAAGTGTGTTATAGTCCACGAAACCGGCCAGAAATGCTCGAAACGACGAGTTTTGATGACGTCCAAATAGCCGTGTACCAGGGGTCATAGGACATGAAAACCATCCCCGGACCCGAAAACAGTGTGTTATCGCTTAGAAAACGGCCAGAAATGCTCGAAATGACGAGTTTTGACGACGTCAAAAATAGCCGTCTACCGGGGGTCACGAGCCATCGAAATCGTACCCTGACCCCAAAAGAGTGTGTTATAGTCCATGAAAACGGCCAGAAATGCTCGAAACGACGAGTTTTGATGCTGTCCAAATAGTTGTGTACTGGTGGTAACGGGCCATCGAGATCATCCCCGGACCACAAAACAGGGTGTTATAGCCGACGAAAACGCCAAAAAATGCTCGAAACAAGGATTTTTGACGACATCCAAATAGCCGTCTACCGGGGTCATGGGACATGAAAACCGACCCCGGACCCCAAAACAGTGTGTTATAGCCTACAAAAACAACCAGAAATGCTCGAAACTATGAATTTTCACGGCGTCAAAATAGCCGTCAACCAAGGATCACTGCACATCAAAATCGTCCCCAGACCACAAAACAAGGTGTTATAGCCCACGCAAACGGCCAGAAATGCTTGAAACGACAAGTTTTGACGACGTCCAAATAGCCGTGTACTTGGGGGTCAAGGGACATGAAAACCGTCCCCGGATCCCAAAACAGTGTGTTATTTCCTACGAAAATGACCAGAAATGCTCGAAACGACGAGTTTTGACGACGTCAAAATAGCCGTCTACCGGGGGTCACGAGCCATCGAAATCGTCCCCTGACCCCAAAAAAGTGTGTTATAGTCCACGAAAATGGACAGAAATGGACAGAAAACTCGTCGTTTCGAGCATTTCTGGCCGTTTTCGTAAGGTATAACACACTGTTTTGGGGTCCAGGGATGGTTTTCATGTCCTATGACCCCCGGTACACGGCTATTTGGACATCATCAAAACTCATCGTTTCGAGCATTTCTGGTCGTTTTCGTAGGCTATAACACACTTTTTTGGGGTCCGGGTCGATTTCGATGGCCCGTGACCCCCGGTACACAGCTATTTGGGCGTCGTCAAAACTCGTCGTTTCGAGCATTTCTGGCCATTTTCGTAGGCTATAACGCATTTTTTGTTGTCCGAGGACGGTTTTCATGTCCCTTGATCCGCGGTATATGGCTATTTGGACGTCGTCAAAACTCGTCGTTTCGAGCATTTCTAGCTGTTTTCATGGGCTATAACACACTGTTTTGGGGTCCGGGGACGATTTCGATGGCGTATGACCACCAGTACACGGCTATTTGGACATCGTCAAAAGTCATCGTTTCAAGCATTTCTAGCCGTTTAGTGGCTATAGCACACAATTTTTAGGGTGCAGGGACGATTTTGATGGCCCATAACCACCGGTACAAGACTATTTGGACGAGGTCTAAACTCGTCGTTTCTAGCATTTCTGGTCATTTTCATAGGAAATAACATACTGTTTTGGGATCCGGGGACGGTTTTCATGTCCGTTGACCCCCGGTACATGGCTATTTGGATGTCGTCAAAACTCGTCGTTTCGAGCATTTTTTCCGTTTTCGTGGGCTATAACACCCTGTTTTGTGGTTCGGGGATGATTTCGATGGCCCGTGACCACCAGTACACAACTATTTGGACATCATCAAAACTCGTCATTTCGAGCATTTCTGTCCGTTTTCGTGACTATAACACACTTTTTTGGGGTCAGGGGACGATTTCGATGGCTCGTGACCCCCGGTAGACGGCTATTTTGACCTCGTCAAAACTCGTCGTTTCGAGCATTTCTGGCCGTTTTCGTAAGGTATAACACACTGTTTTGGGGTCCAGGGATGGTTTTCATGTCCTATGACCCCCGGTACACGGCTATTTGGACGTCATCAAAACTCGTCGTTTCGAGCATTTCTGGTCGTTTTCGTAGGAAATAACACACTGTTTTGGGGTCCGGGTCGATTTCGATGGCCCGTGACCCCCGGTACACAGCTATTTGGACGTTGTCGAAACTCGTCGTTTCGAGCATTTCTGGTCATTTTCGTAGGAAATAACACACTGTTTTGGGATCCGGGGACGGTTTTCATGTCCCTTGACCCCCCAGTACACGGCTATTTGGACGTCGTCAAAACTTGTCGTTTCAAGCATTTCTGGCCGTTTGCGTGGGCTATAACACCTTGTTTTGTGGTCCGGGGATGATTTTGATATGCAGTGATCCTTGGTTGACGGCTATTTTGACACCGTGAAAATTCATAGTTTCGAGCATTTCTGGTTGTTTTTGTAGGCTATAACACACTGTTTTGGGGTCCGGGGTCGGTTTTCATGTCCCTTGACCCCCGGTAGACGGCTATTTGGATGTCGTCAAAACTCGTTTTTTCGAGCATTTTTTGGCGTTTTCGTGGGCTATAACACCCTGTTTTGTGGTCCGGGGATGATCTCGATGGCCCGTTACCACCAGTACACAACTATTTGGACAGCATCAAAACTCGTCATTTTGTCCATTTCTGGTCGTTTTTGTGGGCTTATAACACACTGTTTTGGGGTATGGGGACGATTTCGATGGCCCGTGGCCTCGGTAGACGGCTATTTTGACGTTGCAACACACGTCCTTTCGAGCATTTTTTGCCGTTTTCATGGGCTATAACACCTTGTTTTGTGGTCCGGGGACGATTTCGATGGCAGTGATCCTTGGTAGACGGCTATTTTGATGTCGTGAAAATTCGTAGTTTCGAGCATTTCTCGTTGTTTTTGTAGGCTATAACACACTGTTTTGGGGTCGGGGTCGGTTTTCATGTCCCTTAACCCCTGGTACATGGCTATTTGGATGTCGTCAAAACTCGTCATTTCGAGCATTTTTTGCCGTTTTCGTGGGCTATAACACCCTGTTTTGTGGTCCGGGGATGATTTCGATGGCCCGTGACCACCAGTACACAACTATTTGGACATCATCAAAACTCGTCGTTTCGAGCATATCTGGCCGTTTTCGTGGACTATAACACACTTTTTTGGGGTCAGGGGACGATTTCGATGGCTCGTGACCCCCGGTAGACGGCTATTTTGACGTCGTCAAAACTCGTCGTTTCGAGCATTTCTGGCCGTTTTCGTAAGGTATAACACACTGTTTTGGGGTCCAGGGATGGTTTTCATGTCCTATGACCCCCGGTACACGGCTATTTGGACGTCATCAAAACTCATCGTTTCGAGCATTTCTGGTCGTTTTCGTCGGCTATTACACACTTTTTTGGGGTCCGGGTCGATTTCGATGGCCCGTGACCCCCGGTAGACAGCTATTTGGACGTCGTCAAAACTCGTCGTTTCGAGCATTTCTGGTCATTTTCGTAGGAAATAACACACTGTTTTGGGACCCGGGGCCGGTTTTCATGTCCCTTGACCCCCCAGTACACGGCTATTTGGACGTCGTCAAAACTTGTCGTTTCAAGCATTTCTGGCCGTTTGCGTGGGCTATAACACCTTGTTTTGTGGTCCGGGGACGATTTTGATGTGCAGTGATCCTTGGTTGACGGCTATTTTGACGCCGTGAAAATTCATAGTTTCGAGCATTTCTGGTTGTTTTTGTAGGCTATAACACACTGTTTTGGGGTCCGGGGATGGTTTTCATGTCCCATGACCCCCGGTACACGGCTATTTGGATGTCGTCAAAACTCCTTGTTTCGAGCATTTTTTGGCGTTTTCGTCGGCTATAACACCCTGTTTTGTGGTCCGGGGATGATTTCGATGGCCCGTTACTACCAGTACACAACTATTTGGACAGCATCAAAACTCGTCGTTTCGAGCATTTCTGGCCGTTTTCATGGACTATAACACACTTTTTTGGGGTCAGGGTATGATTTCGATGGCTCGTGACCCCCGGTAGACGGCTATTTGGACGTGGTTAAAACTCGTCATTTTGTCCATTTCTGGTCGTTTTTGTGGGCTTATAACACACTGTTTTGGGGTATGGGGACGATTTCGATGGCCCGTGGCCCCGGTAGACGGCTATTTTAACGTTGCAACACACGTCGTTTCGAGCATTTTTTGCCGTTTTCATGGGCTATAACACCTTGTTTTGTGGTCCGGGGACGATTTCGATGGCAGTGATCCTTGGTAGACGGCTATTTTGATGTCGTGAAAATTCGTAGTTTCGAGCATTTCTCGTTGTTTTTGTAGGCTATAACACACTGTTTTGGGGTCGGGGTCGGTTTTCATGTCCCTTAACCCCTGGTACATGGCTATTTGGATGTCGTCAAAACTCGTCATTTCGAGCATTTTTTGCCGTTTTCGTGGGCTATAACACCCTGTTTTGTGGTCCGGGGATGATTTCGATGGCCCGTGACCACCAGTACACAACTATTTGGACATCATCAAAACTCGTCGTTTCGAGCATATCTGGCCGTTTTCGTGGACTATAACACACTTTTTTGGGGTCAGGGGACGATTTCGATGGCTCGTGACCCCCGGTAGACGGCTATTTTGACGTCGTCAAAACTCGTCGTTTTGAGCAGTTCTAGCCGTTTTCGTAAGGTATAACACACTGTTTTGGGGTCCAGGGATGGTTTTCATGTCCTATGACCCCCGGTACACGGCTATTTGGACGTCATCAAAACTCATCGTTTCGAGCATTTCTGGTCGTTTTCGTAGGCTATAACACACTTTTTTGGGGTCCGGGTCGATTTCGATGGCCCGTGACCCCCGGTACACAGCTATTTGGACATCGTCAAAACTCGTCGTTTCGAGCATTTCTGGTCATTTTCGTATTAAATAACACACTATTTCGGGATCCGGGGCCGGTTTTCATGTCCTTGACCCCCCAGTACACAGCTATTTTGACGTCGTCAAAACTTGTCGTTTCAAGCATTTCTGGCCGTTTGCGTGGGCTATAAAACCTTGTTTTGTGGTCCGGGGACGATTTTGATGTGCAGTGATCCTTGGTTGACGGCTATTTTGACGCCGTGAAAATTCATAGTTTCGAGCATTTCTGGTTGTTTTTGTAGGCTATAACACACTGTTTTGGGGTCCGGGGTCGGTTTTCATGTCCCATGACCCCCGGTACACGGCTATTTGGATGTCGTCAAAACTCGTTGTTTCGAGCATTTTTTGGCGTTTTCGTCGGCTATAACACCCTGTTTTGTGGTCCGGGGATGATTTCGATGGCCCGTTACCACCAGTACACAACTATTTGGACAGCATCAAAACTCGTCTTTTCGAGCATTTCTGGCCGTTTTCATGGACTATATAACACACTTTTTTGGGGTCAGGGTACGATTTCGATGGCTCGTGACCCCCGGTAGACGGCTATTTTTGACGTCGTCAAAACTCGTCATTTCGAGCATTTCTGGCCGTTTTCGTAAGCGATAACACACTGTTTTGGGGTCCGGGGATGGTTTTCATGTCCTATGACCCCTGGTACACGGCTATTTGGACATCATCAAAAC
>NW_025228429.1:43908-44290 GCF_018294505.1 Triticum aestivum | reverse complement strand
TGGGCTATAACACCTTGTTTTGTGGTCCGGGGACGATTTTGATGTGCAGTGATCCTTGGTTGACGGCTATTTCGACGCCGTGAAAATTCATAGTTTCGAGCATTTCTGGTTGTTTTTGTAGGCGATAACACACTGTTTTGGGGTCCGGGGATGGTTTTCATGTCCTATGACCCCTGGTACATGGCTATTTGGACATCATCAAAACTCGTCGTTTCGAGCATTTCTGGCCGGTTTCGTGGACTATAACACACTTTTCTGGGGTTAGGGGACGATTTCGATGGCTCGTGACCCCCGGAAGACGGCTATTTTGATGTCGTCAAAACTCGTCGTTTTGAGCATTTCTGGCTGTTTTCGTAGGCTATAACACACTATTTTGGGGTCC
>NW_025228429.1:42608-43898 GCF_018294505.1 Triticum aestivum | reverse complement strand
CTTTTCTGGGGTTAGGGGACGATTTCGATGGCTCGTGACCCCCGGAAGACGGCTATTTTGATGTCGTCAAAACTCGTCGTTTCGAGCATTTCTGGCTGTTTTCGTCGGCTATAACACACTATTTTGGGGTCCGGGGATGGTTTTCATGTCTTATGACCCCCGGTACACGGCTATTTGGACGTCATCAAAACTCGTCGTTTCGAGCATTTCTCGCCGTTTGCGTAGGCTATAACACACTGTTTTGTGGTCCGGGTCGATTTCGATGGCCCGTGACCCTCGGTACACAGCTATTTGGACGTCGTCAAAACTCGTCTTTTCGAGCATTTCTGGTCGTTTTCGTAGGATATAACACACTATTTTGGGGTCCGGGGACGATTTTCATGTCCCTTGACCCCCGGTACACGGCTATTTTGATGTCGTGAAAATTCGTAGTTTCGAGCATTTCTCGTTGTTTTTGTAGGCTATAACACACTGTTTTGGGGTCGGGGGTCGGTTTTCATGTCCCTTAACCCCTGGTACATGGCTATTTGGATGTCGTCAAAACTCGTCATTTCGAGCATTTTTTGCCGTTTTCGTGGGCTATAACACCCTATTTTGTGGTCCGGGGATGATTTCGATGGCCCGTGACCACCAGTACACAACTATTTGGACATCATCAAAACTCGTCGTTTCGAGCATATCTGGCCGTTTTCGTGGACTATAACACACTTTTTTGGGGTCAGGGGACGATTTCGATGGCTCGTGACCCCCGGTAGACGGCTATTTTGACGTCGTTAAAACTCGTCGTTTCGAGCATTTCTGGCCGTTTTCGTAAGGTATAACACACTGTTTTGGGGTGCAGGGATGGTTTTCATGTCCTATGACCCCCGGTACACGGCTATTTGGACGTCATCAAAACTCATCGTTTCGAGCATTTCTGGTCGTTTTCGTAGGCTATAACACACTTTTTTGGGGTCCGGGTCGATTTCGATGGCCCGTGACCCCCGGTACACAGCTATTTGGACGTCGTCAAAACTCGTCGTTTCGAGCATTTCTGGTCATTTTCGTAGGAAATAACACACTGTTTTGGGATCCGGGGCCGGTTTTCATGTCCCTTGACCCCCCCAGTACATGGCTATTTGGACGTCGTCAAAACTTGTCGTTTCAAGCATTTCTGGCCGTTTGCGTGGGCTATAACACCTTGTTTTGTGGTCCGGGGACGATTTTGATGTGCAGTGATCCTTGGTTGACGGCTATTTTGACGCCGTGAAAATTCATAGTTTCGAGCATTTCTGGTTGTTTTTGTAGGCG
>NW_025228429.1:40561-41914 GCF_018294505.1 Triticum aestivum | reverse complement strand
GATTTCGATGGCTCGTGACCCCCGGAAGACGGCTATTTTGACGTCGTCAAAACTCGTCGTTTCGAGCATTTCTGGCTGTTTTCGTAGGCTATAACACACCATTTTGGGGTCCGGGGATGGTTTTCATGTCTTATGACCCCCGGTACACGGCTATTTGGACGTCATCAAAACTCGTCGTTTCGAGCATTTCTCGTCGTTTGCGTAGGCTATAACACACTGTTTTGGGGTCCGGGTCAATTTCGATGGCCCGTGACCCTCGGTACACAGCTATTTGGACGCCGTCAAAACTCGTCTTTTCGAGCATTTCTGGTCGTTTTCGTAGGATATAACACACTGTTTTGGGGTCCGGGGACGGTTTTCATGTCCCTTGACCCCCGGTACACGGCTATTTGGACGTCGTCAAAACTTGTCGTTTCGATCATTTCTGGCCGTTTGCGTGGGCTATAACACACTGTTTTGGGGTCCAGAGACGGTTCTCATGTCCCTTAACCCCCGGTACACGGCTATTTGGACGTGGTCAAAACTCGTCATTTTGTCCATTTCTGGTTGTTTTTGTGGGCTTATAACACACTGTTTTGGGGTCCGGGGACGATTTCGATGGCCCGTGGCCCCGGTAGACGGCTATTTTGACGTTGTCAACTCGTCGTTTCGAGCATTTTTGGCCGTTTTCATGGGCTATAACACCTTGTTTTGTGGTCCGGGGACGATTTCGATGGCAGTGATCCTTGGTAGACGGCTATTTTGATGTCGTGAAAATTCGTAGTTTCGAGCATTTCTGGTTGTTTTTGTAGGCTATAACACACTGTTTTGCGGTCGGGGGTCGGTTTTCATGTCCCTTAACCCCCGCTAGATGGCTATTTGGATGTCGTCAAAACTCGTCGTTTCGAGCATTTTTTACCGTTTTCGTGGGCTATAACACCCTGTTTAGTGGTCCGGGGATGATTTCGATGGCCCGTGACCACCAGTACACAACTATTTGGACATCATCAAAACTCGTCGTTTTGAGCATATCTGGCCGTTTTCGTGGACTATAACACACTTTTTGGGGTCAGGGGACGATTTCGATGGCTCGTGACCCCCGGTAGACGGCTATTTTGACGTCGTCAAAACTCGTCGTTTAGAGCATTTCTGGCCATTTTCGTAAGCTATAACACAGTTTTTTGGGGTCCGGGTCGATTTTGATGGCCCGTGACCCCCGGTACACAGCTATTTGGACGTCGTCAAAACTCGTCATTTCGAGCATTCCTGGCCGTTTTCGTAGGCTATAACACACTGTTTTGGGGTCCAGGGATGGTCTTCATGTCCTATGACCCATGGTACACAGCTATTTGGACGTCATCAAAACTCATCGTT
>NW_025228429.1:38569-40273 GCF_018294505.1 Triticum aestivum | reverse complement strand
AAGACGGCTATTTTGACGTCGTCAAAACTCGTCGTGTCGAGCATTTCTGGCTGTTTTCGTAGGCTATAACACACTATTTTGGGGTCCGGGGATGGTTTTCATGTCTTATGACCCCCGGTACACGGCTATTTGGACGTCATCAAAACTCGTCGTTTCGAGCATTTCTCGTCGTTTGCGTAGGCTATAACACACTGTTTTTGGGTCCGGGTCAATTTCGATGGCCCGTGACCCTCGGTACACAGCTATTTGGACGCCGTCAAAACTCGTCTTTTCGAGCATTTCTGGTCGTTTTCGTAGGATATAACACACTGTTTTGGGGTCCGGGGACGGTTTTCATGTCCCTGGACCCCCGGTACACGGCTATTTGGACGTCGTCAAAACTTGTCGTTTCGAGCATTTCTGGCCGTTTGCGTGGGCTATAACACACTGTTTTGGGGTCCAGAGACGGTTCTCGTGTCCCTTAACCCCCGGTACACGGCTATTTGGACGTGGTCAAAACTCGTCATTTTGTCCATTTCTGGTCGTTTTTGTGGGCTTATAACACACTGTTTTGGGGTTCGGGGACGATTTCGATGGCCCGTGGCCCCGGTAGACGGCTATTTTGACGTTGTCAACTCGTCGTTTCGAGCATTTTTGGCCGTTTTCATGGGCTATAACACCTTGTTTTGTGGTCCGGGGACGATTTCGATGGCAGTGATCTTTGGTAGACGGCTATTTTGATGTCGTGAAAATTCGTAGTTTCGAGCATTTCTGGTTGTTTTTGTAGGCTATAACACACTGTTTTGCGGTCGGGGGTCGGTTTTCATGTCCCTTAACCCCCGCTAGATGGCTATTTGGATGTCGTCAAAACTCGTCGTTTCGAGCATTTTTTACCGTTTTCGTGGGCTATAACACCCTGTTTAGTGGTCCGGGGATGATTTCGATGGCCCGTGACCACCAGTACACAACTATTTGGACATCATCAAAACTCATCGTTTCGAGCATATCTGGCCGTTTTCGTGGACTATAACACACTTTTTGGGGTCAGGGGACGATTTCGATGGCTCGTGACCCCCGGTAGACGGCTATTTTGACGTCGTCAAAACTCGTCGTTTCGAGCATTTCTGGCCATTTTCGTAAGCTATAACACAGTTTTTTGGGGTCCGGGTCGATTTTGATGGCCCGTGACCCCCGGTACACAGCTATTTGGACGTCGTCAAAACTCGTCATTTCGAGCATTCCTGGCCGTTTTCGTAGGCTATAACACACTGTTTTGGGGTCCAGGGATGGTTTTCATGTCCTATGACCCCTGGTACACGGCTATTTGGACGTCATCAAAACTCATCGTTTCGAGCATTTCTGGCCGGTTTCGTGGACTATAACACACTTTTCTGGGGTTAGGAGACGATTTCGATGGCTCGTGACCCCCGAAAGACGGCTATTTTGACGTCGTCAAAACTCGTCGTGTCGAGCATTTCTGGCTGTTTTCGTAGGCTATAACACACTATTTTGGGGTCCGGGGATGGTTTTCATGTCTTATGACCCCCGGTACACGGCTATTTGGACGTCATCAAAACTCGTCGTTTCGAGCATTTCTCGTCGTTTGCGTAGGCTATAACACACTGTTTTTGGGTCCGGGTCAATTTCGATGGCCCGTGACCCTCGGTACACAGCTATTTGGACGCCGTCAAAACTCGTCTTTTCGAGCATTTCTGGTCGTTTTCG
>NW_025228429.1:32888-35281 GCF_018294505.1 Triticum aestivum | reverse complement strand
CGTCTACCAAGGATCACTGCCATCGAAATCGTCCCCGGACCACAAAACAAGGTGTTATAGCCCACGAATACGGCAAAAAATGCTCGAAACGACGAGTGTTGACAACGTCAAAATAGCCGTCTATCGGGGCCACGGGCCATCGAAATTGTCCCCGGACCCCAAAACAGTGTGTTATAGCCCACGAAAGCGGCCAGAAATCGCCAAAACGACGAGTTTAGACCACGTCCAAATAGTCGTGTACCGGTGGTTATGGGCCATCAAAATCGTCCCCGCACCCTAAAAATTGTGTGCTATAGCCAATAAACGGCTAGAAATGCTTGAAACGATGACTTTTGACGATGTCCAAATTGCACCCTAAAAGCAATGTGCTGTAGCCCACGAAAACAGCCAGAAATGCTCGAAACCACGAGTTTTGACAATGTCCAAAGAGTTGTGTACTGGTGGTAATGGGCCATCGAAATCGTCCCCGGGCCACAAAACAGGGTGTTATAGCTGACGAAAACGGCAAAAAATGCTCGAAACGACGAGTTTTGACAACAACCAAATAGCCGTGTACCGGGGGTCAAGGGACATGAAAACCGACCGCCGACATCCAAATGCTCGAAACGACGAGTTTTCAAGGCATCAAATAGCCGTCTACCAAGGATCACTGACCATCGAAATCGTCCTCGGACCACAAAACAAGGTGTTATCGCCCACGAAAACGACCAAAAATGCTCGAAACGACGAGTGTGGACAACGTTAAAATAGCCGTCTACCGGGGGCCACGGGCCATCGAAATCGTCCTCGGACCCCCAAAACGACCGGAAATGCTCAAAACGATGAGTTTTGACGACGTCCAAATAGCTATGTACCGGGGGTCAAGGGCCATCAAAACCGTCCCAGGGGCCCCAAATAGTGTGTTATATCCTACGAAAACGGCCAGGAATGCTCGAAGCGACGAGTTTTGATGACATCGAAATAGCCGTGTACCGGGTGTCACGGGCCATCGAAATCATCCCCGGACCCCAAAGCAGTGTGTTATGAGCCCGCAAAAACGACCAGAAATGGACAAAATGACGAGTTTTGACCACGTCCAAATAGCCGTGTACCGGGGTCAAGGGACATGAGAACCATCCCTGGACCCCAAAACAGTGTGTTATAGCCCACGCAAACGGCCAGAAATGCTCGAAACGACAAGTTTTGACGACGTCCAAATAGACATGTACCGGGGGTCAAGGGACATGAAAACCGTCCCCGGACCCCAAAACAGTGTGTTATATCCTACGAAAACGACCAGAAATGCTCGAAAAGACGAGTTTTGACGACGTCCAAATAGCTGTGTACCGAGGGTCACGGGCCATCGAAATCGACCCGGACCCCAAAACAGTGTGTTATAGCCTACGCAAACGGCGAGAAATGCTCGAAACGACGAGTTTTGATGACGTCCAAATAGCCATGTAACGGGGGTCATAAGACATGAAAACCATCCCCGGACCCCAAAATAGTGTGTTATAGCCTACGAAAACAGCCAGAAATGCTCGAAACGACGAGTTTTGACAACGTCAAAATAGCTGTCTTCTGGGGGTCACGAGCCATCGAAATCGTCCCCTAACCCCAGAAAAGTGAGTTATAGTCCACGAAACCGGCCAGAAATGCTCGAAACAACGAGTTTTGATGATGTCCAAATAGCCATGTACCAGGGGTCATAGGACATGAAAACCATCCCCGGACACCAAAATAGTGTGTCATCGCTTACGAAAACGGCCAGAAATGCTCGAAACGACGAGTTTTGACGATGTCAAAAATAGCCGTCTACCGGGGGTCACGAGCCATCGAAATCGTACCCTCACCCCAAAAAAGTGTGTTATATAGTCCATGAAAACGGCCAGAAATGCTCGAAACGACGACTTTTGATGCTGTCCAAATAGTTGTGTACTGGTGGTAACGGGCCATCGAAATCATCCCCGGACCACAAAACAGGGTGTTATAGCCGACGAAAACGCCAAAAAATGCTCGAAACAACGAGTTTTGACGACATCCAAATAGCCGTGTACCGGGGGTCATGGGACATGAAAACCGACCCCGGACCCCAAAACAGTGTGTTATAGCCTACAAAAACAACATGAAATGCTCGAAACTATGAATTTTCACGGCGTTAAAATAGCCGTCAACCAAGGATCACTGCACATCAAAATCGTCCCCGGACCACAAAACAAGGTGTTATAGCCCACGCAAACGGCCAGAAATGCTTGAAACGACAAGTTTTGACGACGTCAAAATAGCTGTGTACTGGGGGGTCAAGGACATGAAAACCGGCCCCGGATCCCGAAATAGTGTGTTATTTAATACGAAAATGACCAGAAATGCTCGAAACGACGAGTTTTGACGATGTCCAAATAGCTGTGTACCGG
>NW_025228429.1:29278-32878 GCF_018294505.1 Triticum aestivum | reverse complement strand
AGTTTTGATGATGTCCAAATAGTTGTGTACTGGTGGTCACGGGCCATCGAAATCATCCCCGGACCACAAAACAGGGTGTTATAGCCCACGAAAACGGCAAAAAATGCTCGAAATGACGAGTTTTGACGACATCCAAATAGCCATGTACCAGGGGTTAAGGGACATGAAAACCGACCCCGACCCCAAAACAGTGTGTTATAGCCTACAAAAACAACGAGAAATGCTCGAAACTACGAATTTTCACGACATCAAAATAGCCGTCTACCAAGGATCACTGCCATCGAAATCGTCCCCGGACCACAAAACAAGGTGTTATAGCCCATGAAAACGGCAAAAAATGCTCGAAACGACGTGTGTTGCAACGTTAAAATAGCCGTCTACCGGGGCCACGGGCCATCGAAATCGTCCCCATACCCCAAAACAGTGTGTTATAAGCCCACAAAAACGACCAGAAATGGACAAAATGACGAGTTTTGACCACGTCCAAATAGCCGTCTACCGGGGGTCACGAGCCATCGAAATCGTACCCTGACCCCAAAAAAGTGTGTTATAGTCCATGAAAACGGCCAGAAATGCTCGAAACGACGAGTTTTGATGCTGTCCAAATAGTTGTGTACTGGTAGTAACGGGCCATCGAAATCATCCCCGGACCACAAAACAGGGTGTTATAGTCCACGAAACCGGCCAGAAATGCTCGAAACGACGAGTTTTGATGACGTCCAAATAGCCATGTACCAAGGGTCATAGGACATGAAAACCATCCCCGGACCCCAAAACAGTGTGTTATAGCCTACAAAAACAACCAGAAATGCTCGAAACTATGAATTTTCACGGCGTCAAAATAGCCGTCAACCAAGGATCACTGCACATCAAAATCGTCCCCGGACCACAAAACAAGGTGTTATAGCCCACGCAAACGGCCAGAAATGCTTGAAACGACAAGTTTTGACGACGTCCAAATAGCCGTGTACTGGGGGGTCAAGGGACATGAAAACCGGCCCCGGATCCCAAAACAGTGTGTTATTTCCTACGAAAATGACCAGAAATGCTCGAAACGACGAGTTTTGACGACGTGCAAATAGCTGTGTACCGGGGGTCACGGGCCATCGAAATCGACCCGGACCCCAAAAAAGTGTGTTATAGCCTACGAAAACGACCAGAAATGCTCGAAACGATGAGTTTTGATGACGTCCAAATAGCCGTGTACCGGGGCTATGACACACTGTTTTGCGGTCGGGGGTCGGTTTTCATGTCCCTTAACCCCCGCTAGATGGCTATTTGGATGTCGTCAAAACTCGTCGTTTCGAGCATTTTTTACCGTTTTCGTGGGCTATAACACCCTGTTTAGTGGTCCGGGGATGATTTCGATGGCCCGTGACCACCAGTACACAACTATTTGGACATCATCAAAACTCATCGTTTCGAGCATATCTGGCCGTTTTCGTGGACTATAACACACTTTTTTGGGGTCAGGGGACGATTTCGATGGCTCGTGACCCCCGGTAGACGGCTATTTTGACGTCGTCAAAACTCGTCGTTTCGAGCATTTCTGGCCGTTTTCGTAAGGTATAACACACTGTTTTGGGGTGCAGGGATGGTTTTCATGTCCTATGACCCCCGGTACACGGCTATTTGGACGTCATCAAAACTCATCGTTTCGAGCATTTCTGGTCGTTTTCGTAGGCTATAACACACTTTTTTGGGGTCCGGGTCGATTTCGATGGCCCGTGACCCCCGGTACACAGCTATTTGGACGTCGTCAAAACTCGTCGTTTCGAGCATTTCTGGTCATTTTCGTAGGAAATAACACACTGTTTTGGGATCCGGGGCCGGTTTTCATGTCCCTTGACCCCCCAGTACATGGCTATTTGGACGTCGTCAAAACTTGTCGTTTCAAGCATTTCTGGCCGTTTGCGTGGGCTATAACACCTTGTTTTGTGGTCCGGGGACGATTTTGATGTGCAGTGATCCTTGGTTGACGGCTATTTTGACGCCGTGAAAATTCATAGTTTCGAGCATTTCTGGTTGTTTTTGTAGGCGATAACACACTGTTTTGGGGTCCGGGGATGGTTTTCATGTCCTATGACCCTTGGTACATGGCTATTTGGACGTCATCAAAACTCGTCGTTTCGACCATTTCTGGCCGGTTTCGTGGACTATAACACCCTGTTTTGTGGTCCGGGGATGATTTCGATGGCCCGTTACTACCAGTACACAACTATTTGGACAGCATCAAAACTCGTCGTTTCGAGCATTTCTGGCCGTTTTCATGGACTATAACACACTTTTTTGGGGTCAGGGTACGATTTCGATGGCTCGTGACCCCCGGTAGACGGCTATTTTTGACGTCGACAAAACTCGTCGTTTCGAGCATTTCTGGCCATTTTTGAAAGCGATAACACACTGTTTTGGGGTCCAGGGATGGTTTTCATGTCCTATGACCCCTGGTACACGGCTATTTGGACGTCATCAAAACTCGTCGTTTCGAGCATTTCTGGTCATTTTTGTAGGCTATAACACACTGTTTTGGGGTCCAGGGACGGTTTTCATGTCCCTTGACCCCCCAGTACACAGCTATTTGGACGTCATCAAAACTTGTCGTTTCAAGCATTTCTGGCCGGTTTCGTGGACTATAACACACTTTTCTGGGGTTAGGAGACGATTTCGATGGCTCGTGACCCCCGGAAGACGGCTATTTTGACGTCGTCAAAACTCGTCGTGTCGAGCATTTCTGGCTGTTTTCGTAGGCTATAACACACTATTTTGGGGTCCGGGGATGGTTTTCATGTCTTATGACCCCCGGTACACGGCTATTTGGACGTCATCAAAACTCGTCGTTTCGAGCATTTCTCGTCGTTTGCGTAGGCTATAACACACTGTTTTTGGGTCCGGGTCAATTTCGATGGCCCGTGACCCTCGGTACACAGCTATTTGGACGCCGTCAAAACTCGTCTTTTCGAGCATTTCTGGTCGTTTTCGTAGGATATAACACACTGTTTTGGGGTCCAGGGACGGTTTTCATGTCCCTTGACCCCCGGTACACGGCTATTTGGACGTCGTCAAAACTTGTCGTTTCGAGCATTTCTGGCCGTTTGCGTGGGCTATAACACACTGTTTTGGGGTCCAGAGACGGTTCTCATGTCCCTTAACCCCCGGTACACGGCTATTTGGACGTGGTCAAAACTCGTCATTTTGTCCATTTCTGGTCGTTTTTGTGGGCTTATAACACACTGTTTTGGGGTCCGGGGACGATTTCGATGGCCCGTGGCCCCGGTAGACGGCTATTTTGACGTTGTCAACTCGTCGTTTCGAGCATTTTTGGCCGTTTTCATGGGCTATAACACCTTGTTTTGTGGTCCGGGGACGATTTCGATGGCAGTGATCCTTGGTAGACGGCTATTTTGATGTCGTGAAAATTCGTAGTTTCGAGCATTTCTGGTTGTTTTTGTAGGCTATGACACACTGTTTTGCGGTCGGGGGTCGGTTTTCATGTCCCTTAACCCCCGCTAGATGGCTATTTGGATGTCGTCAAAACTCGTCGTTTCGAGCATTTTTTACCGTTTTCGTGGGCTATAACACCCTGTTTAGTGGTCCGGGGAT